>NC_143043.1:55039946-55044946 GCF_057628025.1 Oncorhynchus mykiss | reverse complement strand
TGCTGACGATGCAGGGTGGTATGGTGCTGACGATGCAGGGTGGTATGGTGCTGACGATGCAGGGTGGTATGGTGCTGACGATGCAGGGTGGTATGCAGGATGGTATGCTGCTGACGATGCAGGGTGCTATGCAGGGTGGTATGCTGCTGACGATGCAGGGTGGTATGGTGCTGACGATGCAGGGTGGTATGGTGCTGACGATGCAGGGTGGTATGCTGCTGACGATGCAGGGTGGTATGCAGGATGGTATGCTGCTGACGATGCAGGGTGCTATGCAGGGTGGTATGCTGCTGACGATGCAGGGTGGTATGGTGCTGACGATGCAGGGTGCTATGCAGGGTGGTATGGTGCTGACGATGCAGGGTGGTATGGTGCTGACGATGCAGGGTGGTATGCAGGGTGGTATGCTGCTGACGATGCAGGGTGGTATGGTGCTGACGATGCAGGGTGGTATGGTGCTGACGATGCAGGGTGGTATGGTGCTGACGATGCAGGGTGGTATGGTGCTGACGATGCAGGGTGGTATGCTGCTGGTGATGCAGGGTGGTATGCTGCTGGTGATGCAGGGTGGTATGCTGCTGACGATGCAGGGTGGTATGGTACTGACGATGCAGGGTGGTATGGTGCTGGTGATGCAGGGTGGTATGGTGCTGACGATGCAGGGTGGTATGGTGCTGGTGATGCAGGGTGGTATGGTGCTGGTGATGCAGGGTGGTATGCAGGGTGGTATGCTGCTGGCTATAAATACTACTAATAAGTACAATTAAGAATACATTCTAATATAAATCAATGTGGTATGGGATGCAGGGTGGTATGCTGCTATTCTAGTAGACTAGAGTAGACTAGAATAGAGTAGAGTGCAGTGGAGTAGAGTAGAGTACAGTAGAGTAGAGTACAGTAGAGTAGAGTACATTAGAGTTGAGCAGAGCAGAGTAGAGTACTGTAGAGTACAGTAGAGTAGAGTCAGTAGAGTATGATAGAGTAGAGTAGAGTAGAGTACAGTACAGTAGAGTACAGTACAGTACAGTACAGAAGAGTAGAGTAGAATAGAGTAGAGTAGAGTAGAGTACAGTACAGTACAGAAGAGTAGAGTACAGTACAGAAGAGTAGAGTACAGTAGAGTAGAATAGAGTACAGTAGAGTAGAGTACAGTACAGAAGAGTAGAGTACAGTACAGAAGAGTAGAGTACAGTACAGTAGAGTACAGTACAGAAGAGTAGAGTACAGTAGAGTACAGTAGAGTAGAGTGAAGTAGAGTAGACTAGAGTAGAGTAGAGTACAGTACAGTAGAGTACAGTACAGTACAGAAGAGTAGAGTACAGTACAGAAGAGTAGAGTAGACGACAGTAGTTTTGAGTAGAGTATAGTACAGTACAGTAGAGCAGAGTAGAGTAGAGTTCAGTGGAGAAGATCAGAGTTGAGCAGAACAGAGCAGAATATACCAGAGCAGAGTAGAGTACAGTAGAGTACAGTAGAGTACAGTAGAGTACAGTATAGTGTACTGTTATACACTACAACACTACAGTGTTTTATATGGGCAACCTATGTTGACTGCAGCACAGCCAAGTGTAATGGAATGAAAGACAGAACACACACACACACACTACAGTACTAACACACGTTGTAGTTGGTGTCTCTCCAGCCCCATGGTAGTGTCCCAGCAGGAGGTTCTGGAAGGTCTTCAAACAGACAAGTTTGATTGACAGTTTGAGGTCTGCTTGTGTGGCTGGCTTTCACACACACACACACACACACACACACACACACACACACACACACACACACACACACACACACACACACACACACACACACACACACACTGTGGCTGGCTCCCACCACAATATCTGTGAACAATCACATCTCAACATCTGCTCTATGCCAGCCAGTTCCTCTTTCCAGGAACACAGTGAACCTTATGGGTCACATCCCCTTCACTCTTCACCATCGTTACATCTCTTGCATACTAGAAAGGAACACTAGATTACTGGAACACTAGTTCTACAACACTACACCACTACTAGAACACTAGATTACTGTAAACACTAGTTCTAGAACGCTACAACACTACTAGAACACTAGATTACTGGAACACTAGTTCTAGAACGCTACACCACTACTAGAACACTAGATTACTGGAACACTAGTTCTACAACACTACACCACTACTAGAACACTAGATTACTGGAACACTAGTTCTAGAACACTACAACACTACCTGAACTCAGCCAGGTTCAACACAGACCTGGTATCATTCAAACACTGTCTGCCTGCACACTGCATGACTTAATGCCCACTGCTGTGAATCGTCCCCTGCCTGTCCTCTTCAATGTGTCAGATATTGAAAAGGAACAATAAGAACCAGATGCCTCAACTGTGATAGACTTTGAAGTGTTGACATTTCCACAGCTACTATATCTTAAAAGGCATGTTTTATGTACTGTCTCTTCTCCACTGCTCTTCGATGGCCCGTAACTTATTCACTACCAAATATAGGCCCACAGTACACTGACAAACAAACACACACACGCGCACACGCACACATAGAGACACACACACACAGAGAGACACACACACACACACATAGAGACACACACACACACAGAGAGACACACACACACACACACGTAACACACATTGCAGGTACATCTTCTTTCTTCCATAAGAGGAAAACAATAAAAGATTTTCATCATTGCTCCCATCCTCAAGTTCCCTCCTAGTGTCTGTTATCATTGCTCCCATCCTCAAGTTCCCTCCTAGTGTCTGTTATCATTGCTCCCATCCTCAAGTTCCCTCCTAGTGTCTGTTATCATTGCTCCCATCCCCAAGTTCCCTTCTAGTGTCTGTTATCATTTATCCCATCCTCAAGTTCCCTCCTAGTGTCTATTATCATTGCTCCCATCCTCAAGTTCCCTCCTAGTGTCTGTTATCATTGCTCCCATCCTCAAGTTCCCTCCTAGTGTCTGTTATCATTGCTCCCATCCTCAAGTTCCCTCCTAGTGTCTGTTATCATTGCTCCCATCCTCAAGTTCCCTCCTAGTGTCTGTTATCATTGCGCCCATCCTCAAGTTCCCTCCTAGTGTCTGTTATAATTGCTCCCATCCCCAAGTTCCCTCCTAGTGTCTGTTATCATTGCTCCCATCCTCAAGTTCCCTCCTAGTGTCTGTTATCATTGCTCCCATCCTCAAGTTCCCTCCTAGTGTCTGTTATCATTGCTCCCATCCTCAAGTTCCCTCCTAGTGTCTGTTATCATTGCTCCCATCCCCAAGTTCCCGCAAAACACCAATCTCAAAGTCAACAGTGAAGAGGCGACTCCGGGATACTGGCATTCTAGGCAGAGTTGCAAAGAAAAAGTCATATCTCAGACTGGCCAATAAAAGAAAATATTAAGATGGGCAAAGGAACACAGACACTGGACAGAGGAACTCTGCCTAGAAGTCCAGCATCCCAGAGTCGCCTCTTCACTGTTGACGTTGACACTGGACAGAGGAAATCTGCCTAGAAGGCCATTATACTGGAGTCGCCTCTTCACTGTTGACGTTGAGACTGGTGTTTTGTGGGTACTATTTAATTAAGCTGCCAGTTTAAGACATGTGAGGCGTCTGTTTCTCAAACTAGACACTCTAATGTACTTGTCCTCTTGCTCAGTTGTAGTGGGGGCTGTAGTGGGGGGCTGTCGTGAGGGCTGAGAGAGAAGAGGAGACAGGAAGAGGCTGGCTGCCGAGCAGAGCAGAGCGAAGAGAAAGAGTGCTTCAGTGTCTGTGCTGTTCCAGGAGTCTATCCCTCTCCCCACTCTGACGCACGCTGCCACACGCTATCACACAAACACACACACAGTCAATGGGGGCACAGGGTGGAAGAGGGGAGAGGGAAGGAGACATCAACCCTGTTTGCGTTCCTCTCTCATTCTCTTTATTTCACACACAGTCAGAGATACACAGTTAGATTATTCACACAGTCAGAGATACACAGTTAGATTATTCACACAGTCAGAGATACACAGTTAGATTATTCACACAGTCAGAGATACACAGTTAGATTATTCACACAGTCAGAGATACACAGTTAGATTATTCACACAGTCAGAGATACACAGTTAGATTATTCACACAGTCAGAGATACACATTTAGATTATTCACACAGTCAGAGATACACAGTTAGATTATTCACACAGTCAGAGATACACAGTTAGATTATTCACACAGTCAGAGATACACAGTTAGATTATTCACACAGTCAGAGATACACAGTTAGATTATTCACACAGTCAGAGATACACAGTTAGATTATTCACACAGTCAGAGATACACAGTTAGATTATTCACACAGTCAGAGATACACAGTTAGATTATTCACACAGTCAGAGATACACAGTTAGATTATTCACACAGTCAGAGATACACAGTTAGATTATTCACACAGTCAGAGATACACAGTTAGATTATTCACACAGTCAGAGATACACAGTTAGATTAT
Organism: Oncorhynchus mykiss; assembly: GCF_057628025.1. Classification (NCBI taxonomy): domain Eukaryota; kingdom Metazoa; phylum Chordata; class Actinopteri; order Salmoniformes; family Salmonidae; genus Oncorhynchus; species Oncorhynchus mykiss. The sequence continues at coordinate 55,040,469 of NC_143043.1, read as the reverse complement.
TCACACAGTCAGAGATACACAGTTAGATTATTCACACGGTCAGAGATACACAGTTAGATTATTCACACAGTCAGAGATACACAGTTAGATTATTCACACGGTCAGAGATACACAGTTAGATGATTCACACAGTCAGAGATACACAGTTAGATTATTCACACAGTCAGAGATATACAGTTAGATTATTCACACAGTCAGAGGTACACAGTTAGATTATTCACACAGTTAGATTATTCACACAGTCAGAGATACACAGTTAGATTATTCACACGGTCAGAGATACACAGTTAGATTATTCACACAGTCAGAGATACACAGTTAGATTATTCACACGGTCAGAGATACACAGTTAGATGATTCACACAGTCAGAGATACACAGTTAGATTATTCACACAGTCAGAGATATACAGTTAGATTATTCACACAGTCAGAGATACACATTTAGATTATTCACACAGTCAGAGATACACAGTTAGATTATTCACACAGTCAGAGATACACAGTTAGATTATTCACACAGTC
>NC_143043.1:54987446-55034946 GCF_057628025.1 Oncorhynchus mykiss | reverse complement strand
TCCTAGACTCAACACAGGAAGAACACAACCCGATTAGGAAGGTCAAACACGATTTGGTGATTTCTGGTATATCTTGATAATAAATAATAATAATAATAATAATGTTTTTGGACTCGTTCAAATGATTTTTACCTGATTAAGTAAAACACCATTGAAAGGTATACTCTTAAAGTTTAAAAAATGATGCTGTCGCTGCTTCCTGTTGACAAGACATTTTGATAAATAGCCCAATGCTAAAAACACACAGCTTTAACGTGTCCAAATCAATAACTAATATGCAGAAACAGTTTGAGATACGTTGAATGCCTCAACGTTAAAATGTACTATCTACACAAATGCAACAATAGTAATTATATTAAATGGTATTTAATTATTATTTTTTTAAACACCTTATAAAACTGAACAAGCACCAAAAAAAAACATGTTGTTTTGACAAGTGGCAATAAATCACTCATATTGATTAGGGGGATGGGGGGGGGGGGGGGGGGGTCTGGTCGTGAGCGCTGTTGAAACTACCACATCAACAACAACAACAACAACAACAACACATTGAAACAGGAGATGTTTGTTTTTTTTCTCCCTCGCTGGTAAGAGGACAAGCTGTAGTCAGCTACATTTCAAAGTATTGGATTTTTTGATACGTGGGGTCACCTAAACAGAAAAAAATAAACACGACCCTGTTTTTATCAATCACTCAATATGGATTATAACGTTTAAAATCAATTGTGCAAGAAAGGGGTGGGGAGACGAGGTTTTACACGTCCTGGTAAAAGTAGCACAGCTTCGAAACCACACGGAATCTGGGAATAATGTGTACGCCACTGGATCGAGAATAATTTGTAGAAGACAGCCAGATACAATTTGAAGTGTTGCAATTTGATTGGGTCGCCAACGTGTCAATCTCTCATATCACTCATAATCAACAAAATGACGGGCAAAACCTTTGTGTTGTATGTGCGGGTTAGTGTGGGTTAGTGTGGGTTAGTGTGGGTTAGTGTGGGTTAGTGTGGGTTAGTGTGGGTTAGTGTGGGTTAGTGCGGGTTAGTGCGGGTTAGTGTGGGTTAGTGTGGGTCAGTGCGGGTTAGTGCGGGTTAGTGTGGGTTAGTGCGGGTTAGTGTGGGTTAGTGCGGGTTAGTGCGGGTTAGTGTGGGTTAGTGTGGGTTAGTGCAGGTTAGTGTGGGTTAGTGCGGGTTAGGGTTATGCAAAACGCCACACAAACGTGGAATAACTTTGACGAATCGACGAATCACAACCCACCACAGTAGGAAATCAACAGTGACAACCTGTGGCCAAACTGAGGGAAAAGGGGCGTGTCATTCACCAAACTGAGGGAAAAGGGGCATGTCATTCACCAAACTGAGGGGAACGGGGCGTGTCATTCACCAAACTGAGGGAAAGGGGGCGTGTCATTCACCAAACTGGGGGGAAAGGGGCGTGTCATTCACCAAACTGAGGGAAAGGGGGCGTGTCATCCACCAAACTGAGGGAAAAGGGGCGTGTCATGTGAAATGGTCAAAACGTGAGTTTGTGTAATTTAGTACCACATCCTGTCCACATCACAGAAAGTAGCGTACTATACCTTTCCTAGACACGCCTTTCCTAAACACGCCTTTCCTGGACACGCCTTTCCTACACACGCCTTTCCTAAACACGCCTTTCCTAAACACACCTTTCCTAAACACGCCTTTCCTAAACACGCCTTTCCTGGACACGCCTTTCCTACAAACGCCTTTCCTAAACACGCCTTTCCTAAACACGCCTTTCCTACACACGCCTTTCCTAGACACGCCTTTCCTAGACACGCCTTTCCTACACACGCCTTTCCTAGACACGCCTTTCCTACACACGCCTTTCCTAGACACGCCTTTCCTAGACACGCCTTTCCTAGACACGCCTTTCCTAGACACGCCTTTCCTAGACACGCCTTTCCTAAACACGCCTTTCCTAAACACGCCTTTCCTAAACACGCCTTTCCTAGACACGCCTTTCCTAGACACGCCTTTCCTAAACACGCCTTTCCTAAACACGCCTTTCTTAAACACGCCTTTCCTAAACACGCCTTTCCTACGCATTTCTCAGAAGTTGGTATTCAAACTATGTAAATACACACACATATTCTGCTCCTTTTCTGTACCAATTGGTAGATGTAAAAATAGTCTTGATGTTATTATTTAAGGTTGGGAAAGTATTGATGAATAATATAGAAACAGGTTTGTAGAGCCTTTACTCACTAAATATATTTTGGTAAATTTAAAAAATAGTGTTTTGATTCAGTTGCCATATTCAAGTCCATCCTTCAAATATTGGAAGGTGAGAAAAGTGTACAATAGGGATTGACCAATAGGAGTTGACCAATCTATAGACACACCTCCTCCACACCTCCATTAATACAGTGTATCTGTAGACACACCTCCTCCACCACATCTCCATTAATACAGTGTATCTGTAGACACACCTCCTCCCCCACACCTCCATTAATACAGTGTATCTGTAGACACACCTCCATTAATACAGTGTATCTGTAGACACACCTCCTCCACACCTCCATTAATACAGTGTATCTGTAGACACACCTCCTCCACACCTCCATTAATAGAGTGTATCTGTAGACACACCTCCATTAATACAGTGTATCTGTAGACACACCTCCTCCACACCTCCATTAATAGAGTGTATCTGTAGACACACCTCCATTTCTTTGATCTCCACCCAAAACGAATAGCAGGAGAATAGCAGGTGACTAACAGGTGACTAACCTGTGACTAGCAGGTGAATAGCAGGTGAATAGCAGGTGAACAGCAGGTGACTAACAGGTGAATAGCAGGTGAATAACAGGTGAATAACAGGTGAATAGCAGGTGAATAGCAGGTGAACAGCAGGTGACTAACAGGTGAATAGCAGGTGAATAACAGGTGACTAACAGGTGAATAGCAGGTGAATAACAGGTGAATAACAGGTGACTAACAGGTGAATAGCAGGTGAATAACAGGTGAATAACAGGTGACTAACAGGTGACTAACAGGTGAATAGCAGGTGAATAACAGGTGAATAGCAGATGAACAGCAGGTGACTAGCAGGTGAATAACAGGTGAACAGCAGGTGACTAGCAGGTGAATAACAGGTGAACAGCAGGTCAATAACAGGTGAACAGCAGGTGACTAACAGGTGAACAGCAGGTGAATAACAGGTGAACAGCAGGTGAACAGCAGGTGAATAACAGGTGAATAACAGGTGAATAACAGGTGAATATCAGGTGAATAGCAGGTGAACAGCAGGTGACTAACAGGTGACTAACAGGTGAATAGCAGGTGAATAACAGGTGACTAACAGGTGAATAGCAGGTGAACAGCAGGTGAACAGCAGGTGAATAGCAGGTGAACAGCAGGTGAATAGCAGGTGAACAGCAGGTGACTAACAGGTGACTAACAGGTGAATAGCAGGTGAATAACAGGTGACTAACAGGTGAATAGCAGGTGAATAGCAGGTGAACAGCAGGTGACTAACAGGTGACTAACAGGTGAATAGCAGGTGAATAACAGGTGAATAGCAGGTGATTAGCAGGTGAACAGCAGGTGAACAGCAGGTGAACAGCAGGTGAATAGCAGGTGAACAGCAGGTGAATAGCAGGTGAACAGCAGGTGACTAACAGGTGACTAACAGGTGAATAGCAGGTGAATAACAGGTGACTAACAGGTGAAAAGCAGGTGAATAGCAGGTGAACAGCAGGTGAACAGCAGGTGAATAGCAGGTGAACAGCAGGTGAATAGCAGGTGAATAGCAGGTTAATAACAGGTGACTAACAGGTGAACAGCAGGTGAACAGCAGGTGACTAACAGGTGAATAGCAGGTGAATAGCAGGTGAATAGCAGGTTAATAACAGGTGACTAACAGGTGAATAGCAGGTGAATAACAGGTGAACAGCAGGTGACTAACAGGTGAATAGCAGGTGAATAGCAGGTTAATAACAGGTGACTAACAGGTGAATAGCAGGTGAATAGCAGGTTAATAACAGGTGACTAACAGGTGACTAACAGGTGAACAGCAGGTGAACAGCAGGTGAATAGCAGGTGAACAGCAGGTGACTAGCAGGTGAATAACAGGTGAATAGCAGGTGAATAGCAGGTTAATAACAGGTGACTAACAGGTGAATAGCAGGTGAATAGCAGGTTAATAACAGGTGACTAACAGGTGAATAGCAGGTGAATAGCAGGTTAATAACAGGTGACTAACAGGTGACTAACAGGTGAATAGCAGGTGACTAACAGGTGAACAGCAGGTGAACAGCAGGTGACTAACAGGTGACTAACAGGTGAACAGCAGGTGAATAGCAGGTTAATAACAGGTGACTAACAGGTGAACAGCAGGTGAACAGCAGGTGACTAACAGGTGACTAACAGGTGAACAGCAGGTGAATAGCAGGTGAATAGCAGGTGACTAACAGGTGAACAGCAGGTGAACAGCAGGTGACTAACAGGTGACTAACAGGTGAACAGCAGGTGAATAACAGGTTAATAGCAGGTGAATAGCAGGTGACTAACAGGTGAACAGCAGGTGAACAGCAGGTGACTAACAGGTGACTAACAGGTGAACAGCAGGTGACTAACAGGTGAATAGCAGGTGAATAGCAGGTGAACAGCAGGTGAACAGCATATTATTTATCATGCTTCAGTTCAAGATCAGAATACGAGTAGATAGAAAAGTTTATAAAAAATAAATCACGTTCCATTTCCTGTTCCATTTCCCCGTTCCATTTCAAGTTCCATTTCCCTTTCCATTTCTCCGTTCCATTTCCCCGTTCCATTTCCCCTTTCCATTTCCCCTTTCCATTTCCTGTTCCATTTCCCCTTTCCATTTCCCCTTTCCATTTCCTGTTCCATTTCCCATTTCCATTTCCTGTTCCATTTCCCCTTTCCATTTCCCCTTTCCATTTCCTGTTCCATTTCCCCTTTCCATTTCCTGTTCCATTTCCCGTTCCATTTCCCCGTTCCATTTCCCCTTTCCATTTCCTGTTCCATTTCCCCTTTCCATTTCCTGTTCCATTTTCCCTTTCCATTCCCCCTTTCCATTTCCCCTTTCCATTTCCTGCTCCATTTCCCCTTTCCATTTCCTGTTTCATTTCCCGTTCCATTTCCCCGTTCCATTTCCCCTTTCCATTTCCCCTTTCCATTTCCTGTTCCATTTCCTGTTCCATTTCCTGTTCCATTTCCCCTTTCCATTTCCCCTTTCCATTTCCCCTTTCCATTTCCTGTTCCATTTCCCCTTTCCATTTCCCCCACCATAGTGAAGCAGTTGCAGCAGCCCATTACTTCAACTGCCTTTTTAACATGGTGCGCAGTCGGGCTACACAGAACTAGGACCAAATCTAATGACATTTTAAATACATTTTACACCACTGTGTTCAAGCCAGAAGAGAACATCTCTTGTAATGGAATCGAGATGAGACATCTCCTGACGTAAAGTGTGAATACAAACAAAATAAGTTATTGAGGGAGGATAAATCCATGACCAAAAACAACAACATAATTATCTTCTCAAACTGTTGCTTCACATGAAAAAGTCTATGCACACACACACACACACACACACACACACAGAAAACACACACACACACACACACACACACAGAAAACACACACACACAGAGAAAACACACACACACACAGAGAAAACACACACACACAGAGAAAACACACACACACAGAGAAAACACACACACACACAGAAAACACACACACACACACACACACAGAAAACACACACACACAGAGAAAACACACACACACACAGAGAAAACACACACACGAGCGAGGATTCCCATCGGTGCAGCTGTTTACTGCTAGAAATCAACAGATAGAGAAACAGCAGCAGATTTAAGCAGGTGGCTTGTGTTTCACTACAGTGAACACAGTTTCACGACACTACAATTTTGACCAGTAAACACAACAAAACATACCAAACCCCTAGTTATTACAGCACGGCAAGCCGAAGGAGAAAGGTCTGGATTATACTGCAGTAGAAAACACTGCTGTCTGTTATTCTGTAATTGACTAACAGCCAATAATTGTTTATTTACCCACATGATGATGCCTGGTTAAACCAGCCAGAATGAACACCTCTCTCTCTCTCTCTCTCTCTCTATTTTTCTCTCTATGTATATATTTTTTCTCTCTCTCTCTCTCTCTCTCTCTCTCTCTCTCTGTATCTTTATCTCTCCTCCCTCCCTACCCCTCTCTCTCTCTCTCTCTCTCTCTCTCTCTGTCTCTCCTCCCTCCCTACCCCCCTCTCTCCCTCTCTCTCTCTCTATTCCCTACCTCTCTCTCTGTCTCTTTCTCTCTCCTCCCTACCTCTCTCTCTGTCTCTTTTTCTCTCCTCCCTACCTCTCTCGCTCTGTCTCTTTCTCTCTCCTCCCTCCCTACCTCTCTCTGTCTCTCTCTCTGTCTCTTTCTCTCTCCTCCCTACCTCTCTCTCTCTGTCTCTTTCTCTCTCCTCCCTCCCTACCTCTCTCTGTCTCTTTCTCTCTCCTCCCTACCTCTCTCTCTGTCTCTGTCTCTATCTCTCTTCCCCCTACCTATCTCTCTCTCTTTCTCTCTCCTCCCTACCCCTCTCTCTATCTCTATTTATTTCTCTCCCGCTATCTCGCTATCTCCCTTTCTCACACACAGTGTTGTCGGGTTAAATGAGGCTAGCTCTTCATGTGGGTATAAATCAAGTAAGGAGAGCAGTACTAGAACTACCAGGCTACCAGACACCCAGGCTACCAGGTGACCAGACTACCAGGCTACCAGGCTACCAGACTACCAGGCTACCAGGCTACCAGGCTACCAAACTACCAGACTACCAGGCTACCAGACTACCAGGCTACCAGGCTACCAGGCTACCAGACTACCAGGCTACCAAACTACCAGGCTACCAAACTATCAGACTACCAGGCTACCAAACTACCAGGCTACCAGGCTACCAGACTACCAGACTACCAGGCTACCAGACTACCAGGCTACCAGGCTAAGCTACTGGTTTTGTCCCCCCAGAAGGAAAAGCCTCTGATATCTGATTAGTGCACAGACTTTCATCATGGAGATAAGATAATACCTTAGTAGTATGAACATTTCAAGACCACATAACACCCCTTTGCTTTAATGCTCATTCAAAAAAGAAAATGGATTGTACGGATAAATACGTGTGATGTTGCGCTGTTACAGCCTACTATGTTATTACTATGATATAACGTTTAATTATTTAGAAAAGTGGGTCTGATCGCAAAATGTTAAGATAATGCAGTGTCTTTCAATTACTGTAACATTATCAATAATAACGTCGTGTTATTTCCATGTTATTATTAGCCCGCGATCTATATATTTGTATTTCAAACGTCAGAAAAAAAACTACCTTTGAAATATGTTTGAGATTCAATAGAAAACAACATGCCATTCGATTTTGAAGAGATCCGTGAAATCAAATGGACAAGAATAAAAAAAGTTTTCCTCGCCAAACATTTAGCACGATTATGTGTTTGTCAGTGAGACTACTGTCCCGGATGTCCCGGATATCTGGAGCGGGTTTATTAGTTACCAACTCCCCCAGTCTCTACAGCCTGCTCTCAGGAACAACATCTAACTTAAGGTCAAGCCATTTCAAACGGACAAAAAAAAAAAAAAACGAGCACCGGTTCAAGGGACGACGACATACACCCAACTTTTCAAAACGGATCCCCAGCCAAATCCATTGTGGTTTTTCCCCTGTAGGCTACGTCGTGTTCACTCGCTGATACAAATCAGGTTTTGATTTGCTAAACAAACTGTCATTTGACAGCAATTAATTGAAACACTGCCCACGCGTTTTAATCACAAGCTATATGGATAGTTACGAATTAAAATAGGCTCGTGAGGGGTAATATTGTAGCTAGACTTTATATGATTGTGACAAATGAAATATAAATCGCGTCATTAATATAAATAGAAAACCTTATAGGTTCCACTAAACACATTGAAATGAACTAAACACTAAATATAAACACTAATCATTAGACCCAAGACAGTGTAATTAAATCCACACATAATCCACTCATAGAATGAAAGGTTAACTCTGAGAGATTAAAAATATATTGGATTTTAATTACAGAAATTCGAGGGCAGATTTGAGATAAGCCTCGTGTGAAGTTAAACCGCTGACTGTTCACTTCTTATCATTTAAAACAAGACGCCCCGATGACAAGAGGAGAACAGGAGCTTGGTTTAGGGCGTCAGGTAGCGTCGCGGTTAAAGAGCGTGGGGCCAGAGAACCGAAACGACTTCTGGTTTGAGTCTCCAAGCCCCTGTCGGTGTTCCCTTGAGCAAGCCACTTTGACCCTACTTGCTCATGTAAATCGCTCTGATTAAAGAGCGTCTGCTAAATGACATACATGTTTTAAAATCACCGCGTACACTAAAACTGTTGAAATGTAATCTCAATTAATAAAATATTAGATCAATTGATAGGCTATTTAGGCTGTAATTGAACGCTCCATTTTAAAATCATAGATTTAGTGTGTAAAATGAAGATACAACGACGGCCCCGGGGAACTAGTGGGCTCACGACGACGCCTGCGGCAAGAGGAATAACCTCCGCTAAACGAGAGCCCGGTTGACAGTTCCAGCGTTTAAAACACACAACACATTGTTCAGCTGTCACTATCCGTCGTTGACTATGTGACTGTCTGTAAGGGATATAACATCTTAATGTGTTAACACGGAGATGTTTGACTTGATAGCCTAATCTAAAACATATGCTGACAGACCGAAAGAGGCTTCACTCCACGTCCAAACAGCCTAAAATCATGAGGACTGGACGAGTGTTGCTCTACCATCTATAGGGAAACACATCGCTATCTTCTTCTTTTCCTACGGCTTTAGGGTAAAATAATTATCTAGCCTGTTTATGTCCGTTTTAGTCCTGTCTCAAATCACATGTTTGTGTGAACATTTGACATGTTTTGGTTGTTGTAGTAAGGCGGTAAAAGCCCAAATGAATCGCTCCGGAATAAAACTTACCTTCTTCACCGATAACTATTTGTGGTAAACAAACGGCCAGTAAACATCCACAGAGCCACGGTAATATATCCATTTTCCGAGGTGAAGTTTCACCCTTCCCAATCCCGGAGACAAGAACTCGCCGTGAAAGTCTTCTTCCTCGTGCAAACTGTTTTCTCCGGTCACGGTAACACGCGTCTCCACCGGGAAGACGTTGGTCTGTGGTTCGGTGTTCAACACAACGGCGATATCAATTCCCACCCGCTTAACACTTCTTTAGTTTCTTATTTTTTTAATTGAATAATATTTTCTGCCCCGTTATTTCAATTCAATCATTTAAAAGATTCAAACCCATTCTGGCCACTGCGGCGTTCAAAATAACGAGAGAAAATAATAATAAAACATAAATTCCATCCAGATAATATTCTATTACAAAGAAATTATGGAAAATTAAAAAATCTGTATGAAATCATTCAGAAGTCCGTAGCGGTTTTTAGTCCACGGAATTGCTGCTTTCTCTAGCAGATATCTGAAGTGAGTGTTTTGGTTGCCTCCAAACCAGTGAGAAGATATTTGTTTTGTATTTCCTTTGACTTTCTCCCTCCAGCGCATTTACTTGTCAAAAAAAATAAAAAAAAATCACACACACACAAAAAAATAAACACAAATCTTAACGAAATAGTCCAACTGTCCAAGGCTCGTCGGTAAAAACGATCTTTCATAGAATGCAAACCAAAACGGTCCGTATTGCCGTTATTACCCAGAGCTCTATAATCTATCGGTAACACTCCGTTCTCTCTCCGCTAGTCCAGGCACACAGCTCCTTCCTTCCCTCTGCTCCGATCGGACTATTCTGGCTTGAGTTTTGAAGGCTCCGTGTTCCAGCAGCGAGAGCGCAGGCAGCCAGCATGTGTATGTAATAACGTTAGAGCGGAGCAGCTATCACATTACAGTCAGCACCTCGACCCGCCTCCCCACAGCCGCTGATTAAAGAGGACCACTCACTGCCTGCTGCTGCTTTCTTTCTTTTCCTTATACATATAAAAAAAAAGACGGGACAAGGGAACTGGAAAAATAGAAGCGGTGCGCCCTACACACACACACACACACACACACACACACACACACACACACACACACACACACACAGTCTCATGCCTCATGGGTCGTGAAATACCATATTGGTGGCTTCATGCAGTAACCACTGACTGGTTGGTTTAAAAAAAGAGGGCCTAGTATTTATGGAGAGCGGTGGACAAGACACGTATGCTTCGATATAAATTCCGTATTCTTAGAAAAGAGGAAGAAGCATTAAACCGTCCGCTAACCGTCCGTCCGCTACTGAACAAACATTAGGGAAGTATGGAGATATAACGATGTCAGCAATAACTAAAAAACACTCAGACGGAGAAAGACATGTATCATAAATTATGACTTTACAAAGGCCTTCTAAGTCAATAGTGTCCACTCCAACAAACAAAAGAAAATCATTTTTTAGGACACAAACCATTGTATTTTATTGAAACACAGTAGTACTGTACTGTGAAGATGCGGACATGGTGTTACTGCAGTAGTGATAGCTTGACATGCCAACTCTAGGCAGCGGAGTGGTAATGTGTGTGGCTGCGCTGGTGATATAAACGCACCAACCGCTTGACAGCATGCCACGTACAGTAGCGTAACAAGGGGTTGATGGGACTCTAAATAATCACAATAAGACGGGAAAAACTACACAAAACACAAACCCCTGTCATGAAAAAGACAGAAACATAGACTAAAGATATATGCCAGATGACAATCAAAACCTCATCTCTTCTATAAGGCTATAAAAACCCTTACATGTATATACGTCTCACACAAGAAGAGGCAGGATTTATGGAACGTAAAACTCAGAGGAGATAAGAAACTCTGTATCAATTCAACCATTAGAGTGAGAAAGCTGAGAAAGAGGGAAATCCGTTTGGGAGTCGAAGGATGGGATAAAAGTCCCTCACCGCCACACTGAACACATCAAAGCTTCTTCTCTGCATCCCATCCATTTAGAAAACCAATCGTTCCCAGAGCCTACCCGCTACTCGCTCCATAACGTACCCACCCTGGACCCGCCCAGGCCCGCCCGGTTTGGGTCTCCAACCCACCACACCACCAGCACTAACTACAGACATGAACTCTTGGTGGAGGATTTATAATGACACAGTTATACTCTGCAGCAGCCAGCTCCTTAGATAACACTTCTTCTCAGAAACAGAAGTCTAGTCCAAAGCAGTGCACAATATAGGGATATAGGGTGCCTTTAAAGAATAAGGGGAGAACACGTTCGTTGAGGTTTTCAAATCAAATCAAATTTTATGCGCCAAATACAACAACCTTATCGTGAAATGCTTACTTTCAAGCCCGTAATTAATCAACAATGCAGTTTAAGAAAATAGAGTTTAGAAAATATATACTACAAAAACAAAAGTTTAAAAAATAAATAAACTCACAAACGATAGTAAGGAGGCATAACAGGGGGGGACCGAGTCAATGTGCGGGGGTACAGGTTAGTCGAGGAGATTGAGGTAATATGTATGTATATGTAGGTAGGGGTAAAGTGACTATGCATTGATAAAAAACAGCAAGTAGCAGCAGTGTAGCAACAAAGGGGGGTCCATGTAACTAGTCCGGTGTCCATTTGATTAATTGTTCAGCAGTGTTATGTCTTGGAGGTAGAAGCTGTTCAAGAGCCTTTTGGACCTTTAAGGAAACATGGTGGAGAGATTTCCTGTCTGGGCAAATATCTCCCGTTTACCGCTAGATCTCCTAACACCCCTCTATACCCGTCTTCCCTAACGTACTCGGGACACCCCTTTATACCCCTCTTCCCTAACGTACTCAGGATACCCTCTATACCCCTCTTCCCTAACGGACTCAGGACACCCTCTCTACCCCTCTTCCCTAACGTACTCAGGACACCCTCTATACCCCTCTTCCCTAACGTACTCGGGACACCCTCGATGCCCCTCTTCCCTAACGTACTCAGGACACCCTTGATGCCCCTCTTCCCTAACGTACTCAGGACACCCTCTATACCCCTCTTCCCTAACGTACTCAGGACACCCTCTATACCCCTCTTCCCTAATGTACTCAGGACACCCCTCTATACCCCTCTTCCCTAACGTACTCAGGACACTCCACTATACCCCTCTTCCCTAACGTACTCAGGACACCCTCTATACCCCTCTTCCCTAACGTACTCAGGACAGCCCACTATACCCCTCTTCCCTAACATACTCAGGACACATTCGATGTATCTCTTCCCTAACGCACTCAGGACACCCTCTATGCCCCTCTTCCCTAATGTACTCAAGACATCCTTGATGCCCCTCTTTCCTAACGTACTCAGGACACCCCTCTGTACCCCTCTTCCCTAACGTACTCAGGACACCCTCGATGCCCTCTTCCCTAACGTACTCAGGACACCCCTCTATACCAATCTTCCCTAAAGTACTCAGGACACCCTCTATACCCATCTTCTCTAACGTACTCAGGACACGCTCGATGCCCCTCTTCCCTAACGTACTCAGGACACCCACTATGCCCCTCTTCCCTAACGTACTCAGGACAACCCACTATGCCCCTCTTCCCTAACGTACTCAGGACAACCCACTATGCCCCTCTTCCCTAATGTACTCAGGACACCCTCTATACCCCTCTTCCATAATGTACTCAGGACACCCACTATGCCCCTCTTCCCTAAAGTACTCAGGACACCCACTATGCCCCTCTTCCCTAACGTACTCAGGACAACCCACTATGCCCCTCTTCCCTAACGTACTCAGGACACCCTCTATACCCCTCTTCCCTAACGTACTCAGGACAACCCACTATGCCCATCTTCCCCTTTTCCCTACTGCTACAGACTCCCAGCTTGGCAGCCTTTACCTCCACCTACTGCTACAGACCCTGAGGCTGGCAGGCCTTACCTCCACCTACCTCCACCTACTGCTACAGACCCTCAGGCTGGCAGGCCTTACATCCACCTACTGCTACAGACCCTCAGGCTGGCAGGCCTTACCTCCGCCTGCTGCTACAGACCCTCAGGCTGGCAGGCCTTACCTCCACCTACTGCTACAGACCCCCAGGCTGGCAGGCCTTACCGCCACCTACTGCTACAGACCCCCAGGCTGGCAGGCCTTACCTCCACCTACCTACTGCAACAGACTCAGACTACAGACTCAGATCCAATTACCTGGGCTAAGCAGGGGGTGTTGCTCCCTGCTGGACAGGTCTCTGGAGCTCTGCTGTTGGCAGGCTGTGGGCTGTGGGGTCCTGAGCTCATTACCTCCGTGTCTGGCTCCCAGAGCGTATCCCAGGACTCCCTGGAAAACAGTGGCAAGTGTTACACATTGGACTATCGTAGCTAAATAAATGATAAGAATGAAAATGGCAAGGCTCTCTGGAGGAAAACCTGGCCTGGTATGGGTCTGTGTGGAGTTAACTGGTGGTGAGGAAAGGAAATGCCAAAGAGATAGCGAGTGATAGGTAGTGATAGGTAGTGGAGATAGCTAGTGGTAGGTAGTGGAGATAGCTAGTGATAGCTAGTGGTAGGTAGTGGAGACAGCTAGTGATATCTAGTGGTAGGTAGTGGAGATAGCTAGTGATAGCTAGTGGTAGGTATTGGAGATAGCTAGTGAAAGCTAGTGGTAGGTCGTGGAGATAGCTAGTGATAGCTAGTGGTAGGTAGTGGAGATAGCTAGTGATAACTAGTGGTAGGTAGTGGAGATAGCTAGTGGTAGGTAATGGAGATAGCTAGTGGTAGGTAGTGGAGATAGCTAGTGATAGCTAGTGGTAGGTAGTGGAGATAGCTAGTAATAGCTAGTGGTAGGTAGTGGAGATAGCTAGTGGTAGGTAGTGGAGATAGCTAGTGATAGCTAGTGGTAGGTAGTGGAGATAGCTAGTAATAGCTAGTGGTAGGTAGTGGAGATAGTTAGTTACAGCTAGTGGTAGGTAATGGAGATGGCTAGTGATAGCTAGTGGTAGGTAGTGGAGATAGCTAGTGATAACTAGTGGTAGGTAGTGGAGATAGCTAGTGGTAGGTAATGGAGATAGCTAGTGATAGCTAGTGGTAGGTAGTGGAGATAGCTAGTGGTAGGTAGTGGAGATAGCTAGTGATAGCTAGTGGTAGGTAGTGGAGATAGCTAGTAATAGCTAGTGGTAGGTAGTGGAGATAGCTAGTGGTAGGTAGTGGTGATAGCTAGTGATAGCTAGTGTTAGGTAGTGGAGATAGCTGGTGGTAGGTAGTGGAGATTGCTGGTGCCTAAGCCTGTTGCCACATCGAGACACAGTTACACTATGGGCTGTTATCTGTTTTGAAATGGGAGATTAGCAGATAGATATATTCGCAGATAGATAGATTAGCAGATAGATAGACAAGCAGATAGATTAGCAGATGGGATAGCAAATGGATTAGCAGATGGATTAGCAGATGGATTAGCAGATAGATTAGCAGCCACAGGAGATAGCTGCTCTTTATCTCTCTCAGGCCTCAAATGAGAGGTGAGAGAGAGAGACAGAGAGAGAGAGGGAGAGAATCGAATTAAAGAAGTCAGTCATATTTTCCCATGAGCCTGAAAAAAAATGCCTCCACCCCCTTCCCGCCCCTCCTTCCCCTTCCCCACCCCGCCTTCCCCTTCCCTGCCACACCTGATCCTTACCGACCCATCCTTCCTGATCCTTGACACAACTCTGGGAAGCATTGGAATCAACATGGGCCAGCATCGATGTGGAACGCTTTCGACACCTAGTAGTCAACATGGACCAGCATCCCTGTGGAACGCTTTCGACATCTAGTAGTCAACATGGGCCAGCATCGATGTGGAACGCTTTCGACACCTAGTAGTCAACATGGACCAGCATCCCTGTGGAACGCTTTCGACACCTTGTAGAGTCCATGACCCGACGAATTGAGGCTGTTCTCAATATTAGGGAGGTGTTCTTAATGTTTTGTACACTCAGTGTATACAATACACACACACACACACACACACACACACACACACACACACACAAACACACACACAGACACGCTATCTCCCGCAGGCCTCATCAATAAGCCATACTGACCTCTCCTCACAGGAAGAAACAGTAAATTAGTATGTTAACAGTGCATGAGGCTGTTTTGACACTCTGATTTACTAGGCCTTCTCCACTGATAGATGGATTTTTTCCTCAGCAAGAGAAATGCACGTTGTGTCGTGTGTGCGTGTGTGTGTGCGCGTGTGTGTGTGTTTGTGTTTGTGTTTGTGTGTGTGTGTTTGTGTTTATGTGTGTGTGAGTGAGCGTGTGTCTGTCTGTGTGTCGTATCCCTCCCTTTCTTTCCACATCTAAAAAAAATGCTCCAGAGTTATTTTTGATTCTAAATGTGAAGTAAACACATTGTCCACCCACAGTATCCACCCACATTATACACCCACGTTATCTACCCACATTATCCATCCACATTATTCACCCACATTATCCACCCACGTTATCTACCCACATTATCCACCCACATTATCCACCCATGTTATCTACCCACGTTATCTACCCACATTATCCATCCACAGTATCCACCCACGTTATCCACCCACATTATCCACCCACATTATCCACCCACATCATCTACCCACATCATCTACCCACATTATCCACCCACATTATCCACCCACAGTATCCACCCACATTATCTACCCACATTATCTACCCACATTATCCACCCACATTATCTACCTCCATATCCTCCCACATTATCTACCCACATTATCCACCCACATTATCCACCCACATGATCTACCCACATTATCCATCCACAGTATCCACCCACATTATCCACCCACATTATCCACCCACATTATCCACCCACATCATCTACCCACATCGTCTACCCACATTATCCACCCACATTATCTACCTCCATATCCACCCACATTATCTGCCCACATTATACACCCACATTATCCACCCACATTATCCATCCACATTATGTTCATCACATCTGTAACCATCCTCTAATCCGCATGTCCGTAGAGGCGCAGCCTCAGAACAGCATCTTAACGATCTGGAGTTTGACGCTGAGTATTTATTTAGCTTCTGTTGTTGTAGAACATCTCTTATAATAACCTTTATTTCCAACAACACTCTGTGGATTCCTGAGTCCTGTTGTCGACCACCGCCAGTGTTGTAATTATCATGAGAAATATTATCATTGCAGACATTATCGTTTACAGACACAACAACACAACCAGTGGCCAGATGTTTCCAGAGACAATTGTGTTGTAAAATGTCTGACCGCTGTTGGTTTTCTTATTATCTATACCCATTAACCCACTTCCCCTAAGGTCTCCCTCCTCCTCCTCCTCCTCCTCCTCATAGTTAGAGCTTCTAGTGTACGAGTGCAGCTATTAACCCTGTTCTCTGTCAGAGCTATTCACCTCTAGGCCAATAGGGGGCAGGTGTCTGCCAGGAATACCTGAGTCACAAGGAAACTGCACAAAAAAAGTAAATCAAGAGAAAAGACGTAAAAACTGAACCATGATGAAGGGGAACAGGTTACGGAAATGTGCTGTTAAATGACAGCGTTGCATTGTAGATGCTTGTAACTCTGCAAATGGATCGAGGACTTCCTGTATAAAGCTCCACATTGATGTTGTACTTCCTGTATTTAACTCCACATTGATCTGGTATTCCCTGTATATAGCTCCACAATGATCTAGTACTTCCTGTATATAGATCCACAATGATCTAGTACTTCTTGTATATAACTCCATATTGATCTGGTACTTCCTGTATATAGCTCCATATTGATCTGGTACTTCCTGTATATAGCCCCACATTGATCTGGTACTTCCTGTATATAGCCCCACATTGATCTGGTACTTCCTGTATATAGCTCCACATTGATCTGGTACTTCCTGTATATAGCCCCACATTGATCTGGTACTTCCTGTATATAGCTCCACATTGATCTGGTACTTCCTGTATATAGCTCCACATTAATCTAGTACTTCCTGTATATACCTCCACATTGATCTGGCACTTCCTGTATATAGCTCCACATTGATCTGGTACTGGTACTTCCTGTATATAGCTCCACATTGATCTGGTACTTCCTGTATATAGCCCCACATTGATCTGGTACTTCCTGTATATAGCTCCACATTGATCTGGTACTTCCTGTATATAGCTCCACATTAATCTAGTACTTCCTGTATATACCTCCACATTGATCTGGCACTTCCTGTATATAGCTCCACATTGATCTGGTACTGGTACTTCCTGTATATAGCTCCACATTGATCTGGTACTCCCTGTGTATAGCTCCACATTGATCTGGTACTGGTACTCCCTGTATATAGCTCCACATTGATCTGGTACTCCCTGTATATAGCTCCACATTGATCTGGTACTCCGTGTATATAGCTCCACATTGATCTGGTACTGGTACTCCCTGTATATAGCTCCACATTGATCTGGTACAGGTACTTCCTGTTTTTAGCTCCACATGGATCTGGTTCTGGTACTCCCTGTATATAGCTCCACATTGATCTGGTACTGGTACTCCCTGTATATAGCTCCATAATCATCTGGAACTTCCTGTATATAGCTCCACATTGATCTGGTACTGGTACTTCCTGTATATAGCTCCACATTGATCTGGTACTACCTGTATATAGCTCCACATTGATCTGGAACTTCCTGTATATAGCTCCACATTGATCTGGTACTGGTACTCCCTGTATATAGCTCCATATTGATCTGGTACTCCCTGTATATAGCTCCACATTGATCTGGTACTCCCTGTATATAGCTCCACATTGATCTGGTACAGGTACTTCCTGTATATAGCTCCACATTGATCTGGTACTGGTACTCCCTGTATATAGCTCCACATTGATCTGGTACTCCCTGTGTATAGCTCCATATTGATCTGGTACTTCCTGTATATAGCTCCACATTGATCTGGTACTCCCTGTGTATAGCTCCATATTGATCTGGTACTTCCTGTATATAGCTCCACATTGATCTGGTACTCCCTGTGTATAACTCCATATTGATCTGGTACTTCCTGTATATAGCCCCACATTGATCTGGTACTTCCTGTATATAGCTCCACATTGATCTGGTACTTCCTGTATATAGCTCCACATTAATCTAGTACTTCCTGTATATACCTCCACATTGGTCTGGCACTTCCTGTATATAGCTCCACATTGATCTGGTACTGGTACTTCCTGTATATAGCTCCACATTGATCTGGTACTCCCTGTGTATAGCTCCACATTGATCTGGTACTGGTACTCCCTGTATATAGCTCCACATTGATCTGGTACTCCCTGTATATAGCTCCACATTGATCTGGTACTCCGTGTATATAGCTCCACATTGATCTGGTACTGGTACTCCCTGTATATAGCTCCACATTGATCTGGTACTGGTACTTCCTGTTTTTAGCTCCACATGGATCTGGTTCTGGTACTCCCTGTATATAGCTCCACATTGATCTGGTACTGGTACTCCCTGTATATAGCTCCATAATCATCTGGAACTTCCTGTATATAGCTCCACATTGATCTGGTACTGGTACTTCCTGTATATAGCTCCACATTGATCTGGTACTACCTGTATATAGCTCCACATTGATCTGGAACTTCCTGTATATAGCTCCACATTGATCTGGTACTGGTACTCCCTGTATATAGCTCCATATTGATCTGGTACTCCCTGTATATAGCTCCACATTGATCTGGTACTCCCTGTATATAGCTCCACATTGATCTGGTACAGGTACTTCCTGTATATAGCTCCACATTGATCTGGTACTGGTACTCCCTGTATATAGCTCCACATTGATCTGGTACTCCCTGTGTATAGCTCCATATTGATCTGGTACTTCCTGTATATAACCTCACATTGATTGGGTACTTCCTGTATATAGCTCCACATTGATCTGGTACTCCCTGTATATAGCTCCATATTGATCTGGTACTTCCTGTATATAGCTCCATATTGATCTGGTACTCCCTGTATATAGCTCCACATTGATCTGGTACTCCCTGTATATAGCTCCACATTGATCTGGTACTCCCTGTATATAGCTCCACATTGATCTGGTACTGATACTTCCTGTATATACAGTGCCTTGCGAAAGTATTCGGCCCCCTTGAACTTTGCGACCTTTTGCCACATTTCAGGCTTCAAACATAAAGATATAAAACTGTATTTTTTTGGGAAGAATCAACAACAAGTGGGACACAATCATGAAGTGGAACGACATTTATTGGATATTTCAAACTTTTTTAACAAATCAAAAACTGAAAAATTGGGCGTGCAAAATTATTCAGCCCCCTTAAGTTAATACTTTGTAGCGCCACCTTTTGCTGCGATTACAGCTGTAAGTCGCTTGGGGTATGTCTCTATCAGTTTTGCACATCGAGAGACTGACATTTTTTCCCATTCCTCCTTGCAAAACAGCTCGAGCTCAGTGAGGTTGGATGGAGAGCATTTGTGAACAGCAGTTTTCAGTTCTTTCCACAGATTCTCGATTCGATTCAGGTCTGGACTTTGACCTGGCCATTCTAACACCTGGGATATGTTTATTTTTGAACCATTCCATTGTAGATTTTGCTTTATGTTTTGGATCATTGTCTTGTTGGAAGACAAATCTCCGTCCCAGTCTCAGGTCTTTTGCAGACTGCATCAGGTTTTCTTCCAGAATGGTCCTGTATTTGGCTCCATCCATCTTCCCATCAATTTTAACCATCTTCCCTGTCCCTGCTGAAGAAAAGCAGGCCCAAACCATGATGCTGCCACCACCATGTTTGACAGTGGGGATGGTGTGTTCAGTGTGATGAGCTGTGTTGCTTTTACGCCAAACATAACGTTTTGCATTGTTGCCAAAAAGTTCAATTTTGGTTTCATCTGACCAGAGCACCTTCTTCCACATGTTTGGTGTGTCTCCCAGGTGGCTTGTGGCAAACTTTAAACAACACTTTTTATGGATATCTTTAAGAAATGGCTTTCTTCTTGCCACTCTTCCATAAAGGCCAGATTTGTGCAATATACGACTGATTGTTGTCCTATGGACAGAGTCTCCCACCTCAGCTGTAGATCTCTGCAGTTCATCCAGAGTGATCATGGGCCTCTTGGCTGCATCTCTGATCAGTCTTCTCCTTGTATGAGCTGAAAGTTTAGAGGGACGGCCAGGTCTTGGTAGATTTGCAGTGGTCTGATACTCCTTCCATTTCAATGTTAGCGCTTGCACAGTGCTCCTTGGGATTTTTAAAGCTTGGGAAATCTTTTTGTATCCAAATCCGGCTTTAAACTTCTTCACAACAGTATCTCGGACCTGCCTGGTGTGTTCCTTGTTCTTCATGATGCTCTCTGCGCTTTTAACGGACCTCTGAGACTATCACAGTGCAGGTGCATTTATACGGAGACTTGATTACACACAGGTGGATTGTATTTATCATCATTAGTCATTTAGGTCAACATTGGATCATTCAGAGATCCTCACTGAACTTCTGGAGAGAGTTTGCTGCACTGAAAGTAAAGGGGCTGAATAATTTTGCACGCCCAATTTTTCAGTTTTTGATTTGTTAAAAAAGTTTGAAATATCCAATAAATGTCGTTCCACTTCATGATTGTGTCCCACTTGTTGTTGATTCTTCACAAAAAAATACAGTTTTATATCTTTATGTTTGAAGCCTGAAATGTGGCAAAAGGTCGCAAAGTTCAAGGGGGCCGAATACTTTCGCAAGGCACTGTAGTTCCACATTGATCTGGTTCTGGTACTCCCTGTGTATAGCTCCACATTGATCTGGTACTGGTACTCCCTGTATATAGCTCCACATTGATCTGGTACTCCCTGTATATAGCTCCACATTGATCTGGTACTGGTACTCCCTGTATATAGCTCCACGTTGATCTGGTACTCCCTGTATATAGCTCCACATTGATCTGGTACTGGTACTCCCTGTATATAGCTCCACGTTGATCTGGTACTCCCTGTATATAGCTCCACATTGATCTGGTACTGGTACTCCCTGTATATAGCTCCACGTTGATCTGGTACTCCCTGTATATAGCTCCACATTGATCTGGTACTCCCTGTATATAGCTCCACATTGATCTGGTACTCCCTGTATATAGATCCACATTGATCTGGTACTGGTACTCCCTGTATATAGCTCCATGTTGATCTGGTACTTCCTGTATATAGCTCCACATTGATCTGGTTCTTCCTGTTTACAGCACCACATTGATCTGGTACTTCCTGTATATAGCTCCACATTGATCTGGTTCTTCCTGTTTACAGCACCACATTGATCTGGTACTTCCTGTATATAGCTCCACGTTGATCTGGTACTCCCTGTATATAGCTCCACGTTGATCTGGTACTTCCTGTATATAGCTCCACATTGATCTGGTACTTCCTGTTTACAGCACCACATTGATCTTGATCTTCCTGTTTACAGCGCCTCATTGATCTGGTTCTTCCTGGTTAGAGCTACATTAACCTTTTATTCCTCTTATGCTTCTATTTAATTTTTATTTTAGAACTCGACATTGTTGTGAATGGATAGTGAACAAGCATTCGATGGTAAAGTCTACGCGTGTGAGAAATAAAAGTAGATTTGATTTTACATTTTTTTTGTTCTCTTATACGTTAGGCTATTCATACTGTAATTTAGGAGTCTTCATAAAGATGTTATGTAAAAAAATAGACATTTAATTGTTTGTTCTGAACGTCTCTACAGCATCTTGTTTTTTCAGTGCTGTGATGTGAACAGCCTTTGTTACAGCCAGAATTTGTATTGTACATTCATCACACCACTGTAACTGCCTCTAGCTATTGTTACGAGACTCTCTAATTGGTTCTATTCCTGATTTACTGTATGTAACTATACTGCGTCTTTATACTGTCTGTTCTTGGGAAACTATGTCTCAATACCATTCTATGGAAAACGTGGAGAACTGATGTGCATTAGGTATACCGTTCATTCTATAAGTAAACAAAATAAAGTTTTTTCTTTTTCTGAGGAAGTTGTTGACCTGTAACCGTGGAACGCTAGGTGACGAGGTCACTATTTATCCTCGAGCACTTGAGACGACACGGAACAGAGAGAACAAAACTTCTAACGAATGTATGTTATAGGCTCTAGTACAAAAACTCAGCTGCAGTAATATGATATCTAATATCCTGTAACCATTTTAGTGGTGATAATATCCTGTAACCATGTTAGTGGGTGTAATATCCTGTAACCATGTTAGTGGGTATAATATCCTGTAACCAATTTAGTGGTGATAATATCCTGTAACCATGTTAGTGGGTATAATATCCTGTAACCATGTTAGTGGGTATAATATCCTGTAACCATGTTAGTGTGTGTAATATCCTGTAACCATGTTAGTGGGTATAATATCCTGTAACCATGTTAGTGGGTATAATATCCTGTAACCATGTTAGTGGGTATAATATCCTGTAACCATGTTAGTGGGTATAATATCCTGTAACCATGTTAGTGGGTATAATATCCTGTAACCATGTTAGTGGGTATAATATCCTGTAACCATGTTAGTGGGTGTAATATCCTGTAACCATGTTAGTGGGTATAATATCCTGTAACCATTTTAGTGGTGATAATATCCTGTAACCATGTTAGTGGGTATAATATCCTGTAACCATGTTAGTGGGTATAATATCCTGTAACCATGTTAGTGTGTGTAATATCCTGTAACCATGTTAGTGGGTATAATATCCTGTAACCATGTTAGTGGGTATAATATCCTGTAACCATGTTAGTGGGTATAATATCCTGTAACCATGTTAGTGGGTATAATATCCTGTAACCATGTTAGTGGGTATAATATCCTGTAACCATGTTAGTGGGTATAATATCCTGTAACCATGTTAGTGGGTATAATATCCTGTAACCATGTTAGTGGGTATAATATCCTGTAACCATGTTAGTGGGTATAATATCCCGTAACCATGTTAGTGGGTATAATATCCTGTAACCATGTTAGTGGGTATAATATCCCGTAACCATGTTAGTGGGTATAATATCCCGTAACCATGTTAGTGGGTATAATATCCTGTAGCCATGTTAGTGGGTATAATATACTGTAACCATGTTAGTGGGTATAATATCCTGTAACCATGTTAGTGGGTATAATATCCTGTAACCATGTTAGTGGGTATAATATCCTGTAACCATGTTAGTGAGCATAATATCCTTTAACCATGTTAGTGGGTATAATATCCTGTAACCATGTTAGTGGGTATAATATCCTGTAACCATGTTAGTGGGTATAATATCCTGTAACCATGTTAGTGGGTATAATATCCTGTAACCATGTTAGTGGGTATAATATCCTGTAACCATGTTAGTGGGTATAATATCCTGTAACCATGTTAGTGGGTATAATATCCTGTAACCATGTTAGTGGGTATAATATCCTGTAACCATGTTAGTGGGTATAATATCCTGTAACCATGTTAGTGGGTATAATATCCTGTAACCATGTTAGTGGGTATAATATCCTGTAACCATGTTAGTGGGTGTAATATCCTGTAACCATGTTAGTGGGTATAATATCCTGTAACCATGTTAGTGGGTATAATATCCTGTAACCATGTTAGTGGGTATAATATCCTGTAACCATGTTAGTGGGTATAATATCCTGTAACCATGTTAGTGGGTGTAATATCCTGTAACCATGTTAGTGGGTATAATATCCTGTAACCATGTTAGTGGGTATAATATCCTGTAACCATGTTAGTGGGTATAATATCCTGTAACCATGTTAGTGGGTATAATATCCCATAACCATGTTAGTGGGTATAATATCCTGTAACCATGTTAGTGGGTATAATATCCTGTAACCATGTTAGTGTGTGTAATATCCTGTAACCATGTTAGTGGGTTTAATATCCTGTAACCATGTTAGTGGGTATAATATCCTGTAACCATGTTAGTGTGTGTAATATCCTGTAACCATGTTAGTGGGTATAATATCCTGTAACCATGTTAGTGGGTATAATATCCTGTAACCATGTTAGTGGGTATAATATCCTGTAACCATGTTAGTGGGTATAATATCCTGTAACCATGTTAGTGGGTATAATATCCTGTAACCATGTTAGTGGGTATAATATCCTGTAACCATGTTAGTGGGTGTAATATCCTGTAACCATGTTAGTGGGTATAATATCCTGTAACCATGTTAGTGGGTATAATATCCTGTAACCATGTTAGTGGGTATAATATCCTGTAACCATGTTAGTGGGTATAATATCCCGTAACCATGTTAGTGGGTATAATATCCTGTAACCATGTTAGTGGGTATAATATCCTGTAACCATGTTAGTGTGTGTAATATCCTGTAACCATGTTAGTGGGTATAATATCCTGTAACCATGTTAGTGGGTATAATATCCCGTAACCATGTTAGTGGGTATAATATCCTGTAACCATGTTAGTGGGTATAATATCCTGTAACCATGTTAGTGGGTATAATATCCTGTAACCATGTTAGTGGGTATAATATCCTGTAACCATGTTAGTGGGTATAATATCCTGTAACCATGTTAGTGGGTATAATATCCTGTAACCATGTTAGTGGGTATAATATCCTGTAACCATGTTAGTGGGTATAATATCCTGTAACCATGTTAGTGGGTATAATATCCTGTAACCATGTTAGTGGGTATAATATCCTGTAACCATGTTAGTGGGTATAATATCCTGTAACCATGTTAGTGGGTATAATATCCTGTAACCATGTTAGTGGGTATAATATCCTGTAACCATGTTAGTGGGTATAATATCCTGTAACCATGTTAGTGGGTATAATATCCTGTAACCATGTTAGTGTGTGTAATATCCTGTAACCATGTTAGTGGGTATAATATCCTGTAACCATGTTAGTGGGTATAATATCCTTTAACCATGTTAGTGGGTATAATATCCTGTAACCATGTTAGTGGGTATAATATCCTGTAACCATGTTAGTGGGTATAATATCCTGTAACCATGTTAGTGGGTGTAATATCCTGTAACCATGTTAGTGGGTATAATATCCTGTAACCATGTTAGTGGGTATAATATCCTTTAACCATGTTAGTGGGTATAATATCCTGTAACCATGTTAGTGGGTATAATATCCTGTAACCATGTTAGTGATATCAATGTTATTTAATAGTCAGGCCTGTTAGTTGCAGCCATATCAATGTTATTGTTATTGTAATAATACCACTATGTGATGGTATAGAGAGCATACTGTTTTAGTTAACACTATGTGATGGTATAGATAACACTATGTGATGGTATAGATAACACTATGTGATGGTATAGACAGCATACTGTTTTAGATAACACTATGTGATGGTATAGATAACACTATGTGATGGTATAGAGAGCATACTGTTTTAGATAACACTATGTGATGGCATAGACAGCATACTGTTTTAGATAACACTATGTGATGGTATAGAGAGCATACTGTTTTAGTTAACACTATGTGATGGTATAGATAACACTATGTGATGGCATAGACAGCATACTGTTTTAGATAACACTATGTGATGATATAGACAGCATACTGTTTTAGTTAACACTAAGTGATGGTATAGAGAGCATACTGTTTTAGTTAACACTATGTGATGGTATAGAGAGCATACTGTTTTAGTTAACACTATGTGATGGTATAGACAGCATACTGTTTTAGTTAACACTATGTGATGGTATAGATAACACTATGTGATGGTATAGACAGCATACTGTTTTAGTTAACACTATGTGATGGTATAGAGAGCATACTGTTTTAGTTAACACTATGTGATGGTATAGAGAGCATACTGTTTTAGTTAACACTATGTGATGGTATAGACAGCATACTGTTTTAGATAACACTATGTGATGGTATAGACAGCATACTGTTTTAGATAACACTATGTAATGGTATAGAGAGCATACTGTTTTAGTTAACACTATGTGATGGTATAGACAGCTTACTGTTTTAGATAACACTATGTGATGGTATAGACAGCTTACTGTTTTAGATAACACTATGTGATGGCATAGACAGCATACTGTTTTAGATAACACTATGTGATGGTATAGACAGCATACTGTTTTAGTTAACACTATGTGATGGTATAGATAACACTATGTGATGGCATAGAGAGCATACTGTTTTAGATAACACTATGTGATGGTATAGATAACACTATGTGATGGTATAGAGAGCATACTGTTTTAGTTAACACTATGTGATGGTATAGATAACACTATGTGATGGCATAGACAGCATACTGTTTTAGATAACACTATGTGATGGTATAGACAGCATACTGTTTTAGATAACACTATGTGATGGTATAGATAACACTATGTGATGGTATAGAGAGCATACTGTTTTAGATAACACTATGTGATGGTATAGACAGCATACTGTTTTAGATAACACTATGTGATGGTATAGATAACACTATGTGATGGTATAGAGAGCATACTGTTTTAGTTAACACTATGTGATGGTATAGATAACACTATGTGATGGCATAGACAGCATACTGTTTTAGATAACACTATGTGATGATATAGACAGCATACTGTTTTAGTTAACACTATGTGATGGTATAGAGAGCATACTGTTTTAGATAACACTATGTGATGGTATAGAGAGCATACTGTTTTAGTTAACACCATGTGATGGTATAGATAACACTATGTGATGGTATAGAGAGCATACTGTTTTAGTTAACACTATGTGATGGTATAGATAACACTATGTGATGGCATAGACAGCATACTGTTTTAGATAACACTATGTGATGATATAGACAGCATACTGTTTTAGTTAACACTATGTGATGGTATAGATAACACTATGTGATGGTATAGATAACACTATGTGATGGTATAGACAGCATACTGTTTTAGATATCACTATGTAATGGTATAGATAACACTATGTGATGGTATAGACAGCTTACTGTTTTAGATAACACTATGTGATGGTATAGACAGCATACTGTTTTAGATAACACTATGTGATGGTATAGACAGCATACTGTTTTAGATAACACTATGTGATGGTATAGACAGTATACTGTTTTAGATAACACTACGTGATGGTATAGACAGTATTGTGTTTGGCTGCTTTCCCCCCAGCCCTGTATCTCTGATCCGTAACAAGGCTGGTGTTCAGGTTTTTTTCCTCAATCAGATAAAGCCCGTCCTCGGACCCCTGCTGAGTAGATTGAATAGGCAGCGGGCTCCGCAGCCCACGCTGGTGGTGGAACACTGATCAAGGAACTCCCCCTGTCTACCCCTGTGTCCCCCTGCCTCCCCGTCTCGTCCTACCTCCCCCAGCCTCCCCTCTGTCTCCCTCTGTCTCCCCCCTGTCTACCCCTGTGTCCCCCTGCCTCCCCGTCTCGTCCTACCTCCCCCAGCCTCCCCTCTGTCTCCCTCTGTCTCCCCCCTGTCTACCCCTGTGTCCCCCTGCCTCCCCGTCTCGTCCTACCTCCCCAAGCCTCCCCTCTGTCTCCCTCTGTCTCCCCCCTGTCTACCCCTGTGTCCCCCTGCCTCCCCCAGCCTCCCCTCTGTCTCCCTCCGCCTCACCCCTGCCTCCCCGTCTCGTCCTGTCTCCCTCTGTCTCCCCCCTCTTTCCCCCTGTCTCCCCCTGCCTCCCCGTCTCGTCCTGTCTCCCCCTGTCTCCCCCCTGTCTCCCCCTGCCTCCCCGTCTCGCCCTGTCTCCCCCTGTCTCCCCCCTGTCTCCCCCCTGTCTCCCCCTGTCTCCCCCTGTCCCCCTCTGCCTCCCCGTCTCCCCCTGCCTCCCCGTCTCCCCCTGTCTCCCCCTGCCTCCCCGTCTCGTCCTGTCTCCCGCTGTCTCCCCCCTGTCCCCCCCCTGTCTCCCCCTGCCTCCCCGTCTCGTCCTGTCTCCCCCTGTCTCCCCCCTGTCTCCCCCGTCTCCCCCTGTCTCCCCCTGCCTCCCCGTCTCGTCCTGTCTCCCCCTGTCTCCCCCCTGTCTCCCCCCTGTCTCCCCCTGTCTCCCCCTGCCTCCCCCTGCCTCCCCCTGTTTCCCCGTCTCCCCCCTGTCTCCCCCTGCCTCCCCGTCTCCCCCCTGCCTCCCTGTCTCCCCCTTGCCTCACCCCTGCCTCCCCCTCTCCCCCTGCCTCCCCATCTCCCCCTGCCTCCCCATCTCCCCCTGTCTCCCCGTCTCCCCCCTGCCTCCCCCCTGCCTCCCCCTGCCTCCCCGTCTCCCCCCTGCCTCCCCCCTGCCTCCCCCTGCCTCCCTGTCTCCCCCCTGCCTCACCCCTGCCTCCCCCTCTCCCCCTGCCTCCCCGTCTCCCCCCTGCCTCCCCCCTGCCTCCCCCTGCCTCCCCGTCTCCCCCCTGCCTCCCCCTGCCTCCCTGTCTCCCCCCTGTCTCCCCCCTGCCTCCCCATCTCCCCCCTGTCTCCCCCTGCCTCCCCCCTGCCTCCCACTCTCCCCCTGCCTCCCCGTCTCCCCCCTGCCTCCCCGTCTCCCCCTGCCTCCCCCTGCCTCCCCGTCTCCCCCCTGTCTCCCCCCTGCCTCACCCCTGCCTCCCCCTCTCCCCCTGCCTCCCCATCTCCCCCTGCCTCCCCATCTCCCCCTGTCTCCCCGTCTCCCCCCTGCCTCCCCCCTGCCTCCCCCTGCCTCCCCGTCTCCCCCCTGCCTCCCCCCTGCCTCCCCCTGCCTCCCCGTCTCCCCCCTGCCTCCCCCTGCCTCCCTGTCTCCCCCCTGTCTCCCCCCTGCCTCCCCGTCTCCGCCCTGTCTCCCCCTGCCTCCCCCTGCCTCCCCATCTCCCCCCTGTCTCCCCCTGCCTCCCCCCTGCCTCCCACTCTCCCCCTGCCTCCCCGTCTCCCCCTGCCTCCCCGTCTCCCCCTGCCTCCCCCTGCCTCCCGTCTCCCCCCTGTCTCCCCCCTGTCTCCCCATTTCCCCTTTGCTTCCCTCTGTAATGTTATCTGAGACACTGCTCTCTCCCTCCTCCTCCTCCTCCTCCTCCTCCTCCTCCTCCTCCTCCTCCTCCTCTGTTATCTCCTAAAGATCAGCTCAGCTGACAGTCGTGAAGAGGGCAAGACAACATCTATTCCCACTTAGGAGACTGAAAATATTTGGCATGTGTCCTCAGATCCTCAAAAAGTTCTACAGCTGCGCCATCGAGAGCATCCTGGCTGGTTGCATCACCGCCTGGTATTGAAACTGCTCGGCCTCCGACCGCACAGCTCTACAGTCAACCACACATACCAGTCAACTACACATTCCAGTCAACTACACATTACAGTCAACTGCACATCCCAGTCAACCACACATCCAAGTCAACCACACATCCCAGTCAAATACACATTACAGTCAACCACACATCCAAGTCAACCACATATCCCAGTCAACCACACATCCCAGTCAACCACACATTCCAGTCAACTACACATTCCAGTCAACTACACATTCCAGTCAAACACACAGTCAACCACACAGTCAACTACACATTCCAGTCAATCACACATCCCAGTCAACCACACATCCCAGTCAACCACATACCCAGTCAACCACACATTCCAGTCAACCACACATCCCAGTCAACCACACATTCCAGTCAACCACACATCCCAGTCAACCACACATTCCATTCAACCACACATTCCAGTCAACTACACATTCCAGTCAACCACACATTCCAGTCAACCACACATTCCAGTCAACCACACATCCCAGTCAACCACACATTCCATTCAACCACACATTCCAGTCAACCACACATTCCATTCAACCACACATTCCAGTCAACTACACATCCCAGTCAACTACACATTCCAGTCTACCACAACTCCCAGTCAACCTCACACTCCATTCAACTACACATCCCAGTAAACCATACAGTCAACCACACAGTCAACTACACATTCCAGTCAACCACACATTCCATTAAACCACACCATCCAGTCAACCATCCAGTCAACCACACCATCCAGTCAACCACACCATCCAGTCAACCACACTATCCATTCAACCATCCAGTCAACCACACAGTCAACCACACCATCCAGTCAACCACACCATCCAGTCAACCACAGAG
The DNA here is from genome assembly GCF_057628025.1 of Oncorhynchus mykiss. NCBI lineage: Eukaryota > Metazoa > Chordata > Actinopteri > Salmoniformes > Salmonidae > Oncorhynchus > Oncorhynchus mykiss. Next base: position 55,004,820 of record NC_143043.1, on the reverse strand, counting down.
TCAACCACACATTCCAGTCAACCACACCATCCAGTCAACCACAGAGTCAACCACACATTCCAGTCAACCACACCATCCAGTCAACCACACCATCCAGTCAACCACAGAGTCAACCACACATTCCAGTCAACCACACCATCCAGTCAACCACACCATCCAGTCAACCACACATTCCAGTCAACCACACCATCCAGTCAACCACAGAGTCAACCACACATTCCAGTCAACCACACAGTCAACCACACATTCCAGTCAACCACACCATCCAGTCAACCACACCATCCAGTCAACCACACAGTCAACCACACATTCCAGTCAACCACACCATCCAGTCAACCACACAGTCAACCACACATTCCAGTCAACCACACCATCCAGTCAACCACACCATCCAGTCAACCACACCATCCAGTCAACCACACAGTCAACCACACATTCCAGTCAACCACACCATCCAGTCAACCACACCATCCAGTCAACCACACCATCCAGTCAACCACACCATCCAGTCAACCACACCATCCAGTCAACCACACAGTCAACCACACCATCCAGTCAACCACACCATCCAGTCAACCACACCATCCAGTCAACCACACCATCCAGTCAACCATACCATCCAGTCAACCACACCATCCAGTCAACCACACCATCCAGTCAACCACACCATCCAGTCAACCACACCATCCAGTCAACCACACAGTCAACCACACCATCCAGTCAACCACACCATCCAGTCAACCACACCATCCAGTCAACCACACCATCCAGTCAACCACACAGTCAACCACACCACACAGTCAACCACACCATCCAGTCAACCACACCATCCAGTCAACCACACCATCCAGTCAACCACACCATCCAGTCAACCACACCATCCAGTCAACCACACCATCCAGTCAACCACACCATCCAGTCAACCACACCATCCAGTCAACCACACCATCCAGTCAACCACACCACCCAGTCAACCACACAGTCAACCACACCATCCAGTCAACCACACCATCCAGTCAACCACACCATCCAGTCAACCACACCATCCAGTCAACCACACCATCCAGTCAACCACACAGTCAACCACACCATCCAGTCAACCACACCATCCAGTCAACCACACCATCCAGTCAACCACACAGTCAACCACACCATCCAGTCAACCACACCATCCAGTCAACCACACATTCCAGTCAACCACACAGTCAACCACACCATCCAGTCAACCACCCCATCCAGTCAACCACCCCATCCAGTCAACCACACCATCCCTAATGGCACTCAATTCCATGGAATTGAGTCAGTTTTTGGGAAAATCCCATTTCCTCCGATTGAAGGAGTCTGCACCCGGTGCAGCCCTAGACGTTCCCACACAGACCATAATAATCTGACAGGAGGAGGAAATGACTAGACAGTCACAGGGTGTGTGTGTGTGTGTGTGGGGGGGGGGTTAGGGTGTCTAGGTCCAGGATGAAAACAGGAAACAGGAGATGTAGAATGAAAAGTGAGGAGCTCAGCAAGTGGCCATGAATTAAAGGAATATGGTACCATTTGGGACGTGGTCAGAGAGACAGCTAAGTGTCTTTGTGTGTGTGTGTGTGTGTGTGTGTATGTGTGTGTGTGTGTGTGTGTGTGTGTGTGTGTGTGTGTGTGTGTGTGTGTGTGCATGAAAGATTAGTGAAAGATCTGTGTGGGTAGCTGGACAGGTAGGATGACTGACAGTGAAGGTGGTCAGGTGGTAAGGTGGTCGGGTGGTCAGGTGGTCACGTGGTCGGGTGGTCAGGGGTCAGGTGGTCAGGTGGTCAGGTGGTCAGGGGTCAGGTGGTCACGTGGCCGGGTGGTCACGTGGTCGGGTGGTCAGGTGGTCAGGGGTCAGGTGGTCAGGTGGTCAGGTGGTCAGGTGGTCAGGTGGTAAGGTGGTCAGGGGTCAGGTGGTCACGTGGTCGGGTGGTCAGGTGGTCAGGTGGTCAGGTGGTCAGGTGGTCAGGTGGTCAGGTGGTCAGGGGTCAGGTGGTCACGTGGTCGGGTGGTCACGTGGTCAGGTGGTCAGGTGGTCAGGTGGTCAGGTGGTCAGGTGGTCAGGTGGTCGGGTGGTCAGGTGGTAAGGTGGTCAGGGGTCAGGTGGTCAGGGGTCAGGTGGTCACGTGGTCGGGTGGTCACGTGGTCGGGTGGTCAGGTGGTAAGGTGGTCAGGGGTCAGGTGGTCAGGTGGTCAGGTGGTCAGGTGGTCAGGTGGTCAGGTGGTCAGGTGGTCAGGTGTCAGGTGGTCAGGTGGTCAGGGTTCAGGTGACAGAGGAATGGATGAGACTGAGGCAGGAATTCCTTTAACCATGAAATGGTGTATTTACTGAGTAGTCTGTGTTGCATCACAAAGGAAACAGAATAACAGGTGTCCAATCAAATTCCTCATCACAAAGATGACATCATATCATTCATTATTAACATAATTAGGGAATTCAACAATTCAGTTCAATGAGAAGCCAACAGGAAGCATCCTTGAGTGGTCATTTAGGCTCCTTACTATTCATCATAATCACCAGCAGAAGACTAATACAAATCATTCGATCGGTGATCGGTTAATCAATCTATAATCCCCATCAGTTTGATATACCCGAATCGATCAGTTCAGCAAACCATCACGTTTCATATTTCACGCTTATCAAGTTGGTCTTCAGGTGTAATTTCATTACGTATTAACCACATATCGATGGCATAATTGGCCAGTGATGATCCGTAGGGACGTGATTATTGACCAGTCACATTACGCGATAGGTTAAAAGCGTGCGTCTCCAAGCCGCGCTCCGCGGTAATAACTATAAACAGTAACTGATGGCCCGCTCTCCCGATCGCAACAGACAGTTCAGATGAAAAGGTAACAGATTAAGGTGAACGTCTGGATCAGACAGAGTTGAGGAAGCATCGAGATCGGGGCGATGCCCGAAATCCTCCTTTTATGGAGTTGAGATGTGTCGGTGACACAGAGTCACAGAGATGACTGAGTGGTTAACTCTGTCCCCAGCACCACTGAGGGGTTAACTCTGACCCCAGCCCCACCAAGTGGTTAACTCTGACCCCAGCACCACTGAGTGGTTAACTCTGACCCCAGCACCACTGAGGGGTTAACTCTGACCCCAGCCCCACCAAGTGGTTAACTCTGACCCCAGCACCACTGAGTGGTTAACTCTGTCCCCAGCCCCACCAAGTGGTTAACTCTGACCCCAGCCCCACTGAGTGGTTAACTCTGACCCCAGCCCCACTGAGTGGTTAACTCTGACCCCCCAGCACCACTGAGTGGTTAACCCTGACCCCCCAGCACCACTGAGTGGTTAACCCTGACCCCAGCCCCACTGAGTGGTTAACTCTGACCCCCCAGCACCACTGAGTGGTTAACCCTGACCCCCCAGCACCACTGAGTGGTTAACCCTGACCCCAGCACGACTGAGTGGTTAACTCTGACCCCAGCACCACTGAGTGGTTAACTCTGACCCCAGCACCACTGAGTGGTTAACTCTGACCCCAGCACGACTGAGTGGTTAACTCTGACCCCAGCACGACTGAGTGGTTAACTCTGACCCCAGCACGACTGAGTGGTTAACTCTGACCCCAGCACGACTGAGTGGTTAACTCTGACCCCAGCACCACTGAGTGGTTAACTCTGACCCCAGCACGACTGAGTGGTTAACTCTGACCCCAGCACGACTGAGTGGTTAACTCTGACCCCAGCACGACTGAGTGGTTAACTCTGACCCCAGCACGACTGAGTGGTTAACTCTGACCCCAGCACCACTGAGTGGTTAACCCTGACCCCAGCACCACTGAGTGGTTAACTCTGACCCCAGCACGACTGAGTGGTTAACTCTGACCCCAGCCCCACTGAGTGGTTAACTCTGACCCCAGCCCCACTGAGTGGTCAGCTGATTAACGGACACTAATTGATTGAGAAGTCAAAGCATTGGTCGGACAGCATCTGATTGGACAGAGAAGGGGGCATCTGTTCCTCCTCCCAGACTCCCCAGGACTCACACACACACACACACACACACACACACACACACACACACACACACACACACACACACACACACACACACACACACACACACGCATGCACGCACACACTAGCCCCCCCCCCCCGCCCCCCTCCAGATCCACTCAGACCCCCTGCATAGGAGACACACCTCATGTCCTGCACCCCCAAACCCCTGTCAATCACCCTGTCCTGAATATCAGCACCTGATTATGACATGGGGAGTCAGTGCATATCAATGAGCTGTGTGTGTGTGTGTGTGTGTGTATGTGTGTGTGTGTGTGTGTGTGTGTGTGTGTGTGTGTGTGTGTGTGTGTGTGTGTGTGTGTGTGTGTGTGTGTGTGTGTGTGTGTGTGTGTGTGTGTGTGTGAATGTAGATAGGGGTTACAAACAAGGACAAAGACGGATGCAGGAAATGGATTACATTTCTTTAAGGAATCATTCAAATGGAACTCGGACCTTGTGGAAGTACCAAATCAAATCAAATGTATTTATAAAGCCCTTTTTACATCAGCTGATGTCTCAAAGTGCTGTACAGAAACCCAGCCTAAAACCCCAAACAGCAAGCAAAGCAGGTGTAGAAGCACAATTGGCTTGCCATATTCCAACCAGTCTACTTTGATAGTTTTCACACACTGAATTTAAGAGATGTCATAAACGATTTAAAAACAGGAAATGTTACTTGTTCCAGTGATTGTTAGTTTCATGACAAGGTTGTCCGTCTATGTTTACATTTTTAATGCAATTTGTCTTCACTGAACTCAAACAATACAACTGGTTGGTTTATCTGTCTGTCTGTCTGTCTGAGCTGGTGCTAGGTCTGAGTGGTTACAATGACTCACTCAATAGCAACAGACCCACTGTCATGACAACACTGATAACTAGATAACAACAGACCCACTGTCATGACAACACTGATAACTAGATAACAACAGACCCACTGTCATGACAACACCGATAACTAGATGACAACAGACCCACTGTCATGACAACACTGATAACTCGATAACAACAGACCCATTGTCATGACAACAATGATAACTAGATAACAACAGACCCACTGTCATGACAACACTGATAACTAGATAACAACAGACCCACTGTCATGACAACACTGATAACTAGATAACAACAGACCCACTGTCATGACAACACCGATAACTAGATAACAACAGACCCACTGTCATGACAACACTGATAACTAGATAACAACAGACCCACTGTCATGACAACACTGATAACTAGATAACAACAGACCCACTGTCATGACAACACTGACAACTAGATAACAACAGACCCACTGTCATGACAACACTGACAACTAGATAACAACAGACCCACTGTCATGACAACACTGATAACTCGATAACAACAGACCCACTGTCATGACAGCACTGATAACTAGATAACAACAGACCCACTGTCATGACAACACTGACAACTAGATAACAACAGACCCACTGTCATGACAACACTGATAACTAGATAACAACAGACCCACTGTCATGACAACACCGATTACTAGAAAACAACAGACCCACTGTCATGACAACACTGACAACTAGATAACAACAGACCCACTGTCATGACAACAATGATAACTAGATAACAACAGACCCACTGTCATGACAACACTGACAACTAGATAACAACAGACCCACTGTCATGACAACACTGACAACTAGATAACAACAGACCCACTGTCATGACAACAATGATAACTAGATAACAACAGACCCACTGTCATGACAACACTGACAACTAGATAACAACAGACCCACTGTCATGACAACACTGATAACTAGATAACAACAGACCCACTGTCATGACAACACTGATAACTAGATAACAACAGACCCACTGTCATGACAACAATGATAACTAGATAACAACAGACCCACTGTCATGACAACAATGATAACTAGATAACAACAGACCCACTGTCATGACAACAATGATAACTAGATAACAACAGACCCACTGTCATGACAACACCGATAACTAGATAAGACCACCGTCTATTGGCTCTGTGTGAGTGTGTGTGTGAGTGTGTGTGTGTGTGAGTGTGTGTGTGTGTGAGTGTGAGTATGTGTGTGAGTGTGAGTGTGTGTGTGAGTGTGAGTGTGTGTGTGAGTGTGAGTGTGAGTGTGTGTGTGTGTGAGTGTGTGAGTGTGTGTTTGAGTGTGTGTGTGTGTGTGAGTGTCAGTGTGTGTGTGTGTGTGTGTGTGTGAGTGTGAGTGTGAGTGTGTGAGTGTGTGTGTGAGTGTGTGTGTGATTGTGAGTGTGTGTGTGAGTGTGAGTGTGTGTGTGAGTGTGTGTGAGTTTTCCTACATGCGTAGGTGCGTTTTTGCCATTAGCTGGTCTTCCCGGCCTGACAAGGCATGTTTGATCAACGCAAACACAAGAGCCATCCATACCTGGCCCTTAAAGCGTCGGCACACAGCCCACCATCACCCTTATCATCACCACCTTGTTCTGCCTGTTAGTTCATCACTCTGCAAACATCCCTTTAACCTTGGAAGACCCTGGGAAGCCTCCAGACCGGAGCTGCTACTACTACTACCACTGCTGTGGACACAACACTGCCCCCTACCACCTCCCACCCCCCTACCCTCTGGTAAAACTAGCAAACAGACCCCCCCTCCCCCCACCCTCTGGTAAAACTAGCAAACAGACCCCCCCTCCCCCCACCCTCTGGTATAACTAGCAAACAGACCCCATCCCCTCCCCCCTCCCCCTCTGGTATAACTAGCAAACAGACCCCCCCCTCCCCTCTGGTATAACTAGCAAACATACCCCCCCTCCCCCCTACCCTCTGGTGTAACTAGCAAACAGACCCCATCCCCTCCCCCGTCCCCCTCTGGTAAAACTAGCAAACAGACCCCCCCTCCCCCCTAACCTCTGGTATAACTAGCAAACAGACCCCCCCTCCCCCACCCTCTGGTAAAACTAGCAAACAGACCCCATCCCCTCCCCCCTCCCCCTCTGGTAAAACTAGCAAACAGACCCCCCCCCCCCCCCCCCCACCCTCTGGTAAAACTAGCAAACAGACCCCATCCCCTCCCCCCTCCCCCTCTGGTAAAACTAGCAAACAGACCCCCCCTCCCCCCACCCTCTGGTAAAACTAGCAAACAGACCCCATCCCCTCCCCCCTCCCCCTCTGGTATAACTAGCAAACAGACCCCCCCTCCCCCCTACCCTCTGGTATAACTAGCAAACAGACCCCATCCCCTCCCCCGTCCCCCTCTGGTAAAACTAGCAAACAGACCCCCCCTCCCCCCACCCTCTGGTATAACTAGCAAACAGACCCCATCCCCTCCCCCCTCCCCCTCTGGTATAACTAGCAAACAGACCCCCCCTCCCCCCTACCCTCTGGTATAACTAGCAAACAGACCCCCCCTCCCCCCTCTCCCCCTCTGGCCTGGACTCAGATCTATTTTTTTTTTCTTCTGTTAGGCAGCGCAGCATAACACAGCCATTAAACGGATCATGGGTATTGGACCGACGGCTGTGTGAATGGAAGGGCCTCGGAACACTACAATCACCCCGGGTGACCAGATGAACCAATCAGAGGAGGAGGTTCGTCCTCTGAATAGAAGCCACTGTATTTAGCTGGGGAATACTGATCCAAGTTACCATGGCGATGTGGATGTTGACGTGTGTGTGTGTGTGTGTGGATGTGTGTGTGTGGGGGTTAAAGAAGTGTGCAGATGTGTGTGCGTGTGTGTGGGTTGAAGAAGTGTCTGGCTGAGTGTGTGGCTGTGTGTGGGGTTCAGGGTGGTTGAGAGGGTGCATGCACGTCAATAAGTATGTGTGTATGTGTGTGTGTGTGTGTGTGTGTATGTGTGTGTGTGTGTGTGTGTGTGTGTATGTGTGTGTGTGTGTGTGTGTGTGTGTGTGTGTGTGTGTGTGTGTGTGTGTGTGTGTGTGTGTGTGTGTGTGTGTGTGTGTGTGTGTGGAATCAAAAGTACACAAGTATCAACAATCTTCGTGCATTATGAGCTCAGAAACTCTGAGGGTATTACTTTGGCTCCTTTGTTGACAATACACAGAGTTCATTTACCTCTTCACTTTCACGCTGGCTTAAAGACTTCTCCTTCTCCATTATTCACATGCGTTTAGAGCCAGTTCATCAGAAATAAAAAAAACCTTGCTGTGTGTTGTGAAAGCAAAGCATTTTCCATAAGAGAGCCTCTCTCTGCGGCCCTGAGGAAGCCCTGTGGTTAACAGGTAGGTATTTCTCTCTCTGCGTCCCTGAGGAAGCCCTATGGTTAACAGGTAGGTGCTACTCTCTCTTTGGCCTGAGGAAGCCCTATGGTTGAAAGGTAGGTCCTACTCTCTCTGCGTCCCTGAGGAAGCCCTATTTTTGACAGGTAGGTGAAACTCTCTCTGCATCCCTGAGGAAGCCCTGTGGTTAACAGGTAGGTGCTACTCTCTCTGCGTCCCTGAGGAAGCCCTATGGTTGACAGGTAGGTGCTACTCTCTCTGCGGCCCTGAGGAAGCCCTATGGTTAACAGGTAGATGCTACTCTCTCTGCGTCCCTGAGGAAGCCCTGTGGTTAACAGGTAGGTATTTCTCTCTCTGCGTCCCTGAGGAAGCCCTATGGTTGACAGGTAGGTCCTACTCTCTCTGCGGCCCTGAGGAAGCCCTGTGGTTAACAGGTAGGTATTTCTCTCTCTGCGTCCCTGAGGAAGCCCTGTGGTTAACAGGTAGATGCTACTCTCTCTGCGTCCCTGAGGAAGCCCTATGGTTAACAGGTAGGTGCTACTCTCTCTTTGGCCTGAGGAAGCCCTATGGTTGACAGGTAGGTCCTACTCTCTCTGCGGCCCTGAGGAAGCCCTGTGGTTAACAGGTAGGTGCTACTCTCTCTGCGTCCCTGAGGAAGCCCTATGGATAACAGGTAGGTGCTACTCTCTCTTTGGCCTGAGGAAGCCCTATGGTTGACAGGTAGGTCCTACTCTCTCTGCGGCCCTGAGGAAGCCCTGTGGTTAACAGGTAGGTGCTACTCTCTCTGCGTCCCTGAGGAAGCCCTATGGTTAACAGGTAGGTGCTACTCTCTCTTTGGCCTGAGGAAGCCCTATTTTTGACAGGTAGGTGAAACTCTCTCTGCGTCCCTGAGGAAGCCCTATGGTTAACAGGTAGGTGCTACTCTCTCTGCGTCCCTGAGGAAGCCCTATGGTTAACAGGTAGATGCTACTCTCTCTGCGTCCCTGAGGAAGCCCTATGGTTAACAGGTAGATGCTACTCTCTCTGCGTCCCTGAGGAAGCCCTGTGGTTAACAGGTAGGTATTTCTCTCTCTGCGTCCCTGAGGAAGCCCTGTGGTTGACAGGTAGGTCCTACTCTCTCTGCGGCCCTGAGGAAGCCCTGTGGTTAACAGGTAGGTATTTCTCTCTCTGCGTCCCTGAGGAAGCCCTGTGGTTAACAGATAGATGCTACTCTCTCTGCGTCCCTGAGGAAGCCCTATGGTTAACAGGTAGGTGCTACTCTCTCTTTGGCCTGAGGAAGCCCTATGGTTGACAGGTAGGTCCTACTCTCTCTGCGGCCCTGAGGAAGCCCTGTGGTTAACAGGTAGGTGCTACTCTCTCTGCGTCCCTGAGGAAGCCCTATGGTTAACAGGTAGGTGCTACTCTCTCTTTGGCCTGAGGAAGCCCTATGGTTGACAGGTAGGTCCTACTCTCTCTGCGGCCCTGAGGAAGCCCTGTGGTTAACAGGTAGGTGCTACTCTCTCTGCGTCCCTGAGGAAGCCCTATGGTTAACAGGTAGGTGCTACTCTCTCTTTGGCCTGAGGAAGCCCTATTTTTGACAGGTAGGTGAAACTCTCTCTGCGTCCCTGAGGAAGCCCTATGGTTAACAGGTAGGTGCTACTCTCTCTGCGTCCCTGAGGAAGCCCTATGGTTAACAGGTAGGTGCTACTCTCTCTGCGTCCCTGAGGAAGCCCTAAGCCCTAACAGGTACAGATGAGGTTGGAAGTCTACATACACCTTTAGCCAAATATATTGAAACTCAGTTTTTCACAATCCCTGACATTTAATCCTGGTAAGAATTCCCTGTCTTCGGTCAGTTTGTCACAACCGTGTTCCTGGAAATGACCAAAGCGTTGTGGGCGTACATTTCTTTTTATTTGTTTAAATGTCGCCAACAAGACACAAAGGAAACGACCGTGAAGCTCATAGTGCCACAAACAAAGACAACTTCCCACAATGACTAAAAGGAAAAAAGGCTGCCTAAGTATGGTTCCCTATGAGAGACAATGATAGACAGCTGATCCTGATTGAGAACCATACAAAATATAGAAACCCAAAACATAGAAATCAAGAACATAGAATGCCCACCCAAATCACACCCTGACCAACCCAAATAGAGACATAAAAAGGCTCTCTAAGGTCAGGGCGTGACAGTACCCCCCCCCCCCCCCCTCCCCCAAAGGTGCGGACTCTGGCAGCATAACCTGAACCTAAAGGGGAGGGTCCGGGTTGGCTTCCTTTACGGCGGCGGTTCTGGTGCGGGTCGTAGACCCACTCCACCTCTGGCTTCCCCCACTTCGGTGGCGCCTCTGGTGCGGGGACCCTCGCCGCGGGCCCCGGACTGAGGACCCTCATTGCGGGCCCCGGACTGAGGACCCTCATTGCGGGCCCCGGACTGGGAACCCTCCTTGCGGGCCCGGGACTGAGAACCCTTGTTGCGGGTCCCGGACTGGGGACCCTCGCTGCAGGCCCCGGACTGGGGACCCTCGTTGCAGACCCCGGACTGGGGACCCTCATCACTGGAGGCTCCGGACTGGGGACCTTCGCTTGAGGCTCCGGACTGGGGACCGTCACTGGAGGCTCCAGACTGGGCACCTTCGCTTGAGGCTCCGGACTGGGGACCGTCACTGGAGGCTCCAGACTGGGGACCGTCGCTGGAGGCTCCGGACTTGGGGCTGAAGGCTTGGGGCCATGGATCATTACTGGAGGCTTCATGCCATGGATCATCACTGGAGGCTTCGTGGTGCCATGGGTCATCACTGGAGGCCTCATGCCATGGATCATCACTGGAGGCTTTGTGGTGCCATGGGTCATCACTGGAGGCCTTGTGCCATGGATCATTACTGGAGGCTTCGGTGCCATGGATCACCACTGGAGGCTTTGTTCATGCAGCAGGCACAGGACTCACCGGGCTGGAGAGACACACATGAGGCCTGGTCTGTGGAGCAGGCACAGGACTTACCGGGCTGGAGAGACACACAGGAGGCCTGGTCTGTGAGGCAGGCACAGGACTCACCGGGCTGGGGAGACACACAGGAGGCCTGGTCTATGGAGCAGGCACAGGACTCACCGGGCTGGAGAGACACACATGAGGCTTGGTCTGTGAAACAGGCACCACCCTTCCTGGCTAGATGCTCACTCTAGCCCAGCCGATGCAGGGCGCTGGGATATAGCGCACTGGGCTGTGAACGCGCACTGGAGACATGATGTCCATGATGTCAGGGTAAATACAGGGTTTTTGGTTGGTGGTATGTCATCATCAACATCCAGGGTTTTTGGTTGGTAGTCTGTCATCGTCAACATCCAGGGTTTTTGGTTAAGGTATGTCATCAACATCCAGGGTTTTTGGTTGAGGTATGTCATCAACATCCAGGGTTTTTGGTTGGTGGTATCTCTTCAACAACATCATCAACACATCTCCTAATGAAACCTGTGACTAATGATTTACAGTACCAGTCAATAGTTTAGACACAACTACTCATTCCAGGGATGTTCTTTATTTTCACTGTTTTCTACATTGTAGAATAATAGTGAAGACATCACAACTGTGAAATAACACATATGGAGTCATGTAGTAACCAGAAAAGTGTTAAAACAAATCAAAATATATGATATGTTTGAGATTCTTCAAAGTAGCCACCCTTTTGCACACTCTTGGCATTCTCTCAACCAGCTTCACCAGGAATGCTTTTCCAACAGCCTTGAAAGAGTTCCCACATATGCGGTGCACTTTTTGGCTTTTTTTCGCTCACTCTGCGGTCCAACTCATCCCAAACCACCTCAATTGGTTTGAGGTCAGGTGATTGTGGAGGCCAGGTCATCTGATGCAGCACTCCATCACAAGAGTGTGCAAAGCTATCATCAAGGTATCTCAAATCTCAAATAATTTAATTTGTTTATTTATTTAACTAGGCAAGTCAGTTAAGAAATAATTATTTACAATCACGGCCTACCCCGGCAAAGCCCTAACAACGCTGGGCCAATTGTGTGCCGCCCTACGGAACTCCCAATCACATTCGGTTGTGATACAGCCCGGAATCAAACCAAGGTCTGTAGTGCCACCTCAAGCACTGAGATGCAGTGCCTTAGATTTTTGGTTACTACATGATTGTCGTCCCTATTATTCTACAATGTATAAAATAGTAAAAAATTGTAAAAAATAAAGAGAAAATAAAGAAAAACCCTCAAATGAGTGTATCCAAACTTTTGACTGGTACTGTATATTCCTCAATGTTGATAGATGAGTCCTGGGTGGATGAATCTTTGAACATATTCCAATCATTATTCTCAAAACAATCCTGCAGCATTAAGTCTTCCTCCACTGTCCAGCGCCTCACCATTCTCTGTGTTGGTGAGATGAGTTGCTGCTTGTAGGCGAGGTGTAGGGACAGAGAGACGTGATTTGACTAAGTGGGGGATGTTTGTATATACAGTACATGGTCAAGCATGTTTTTTGTTGTTGTGGGGTAGGATACATGTTGGTGATATGTGTTCCAAAACGTGCTTGGTTAAAGTTACCAATGACAATAAAGACTCCTTCCTGGTGAGAGGATTCTCAGTGACAATAACACACGGGAATTCCCTCGGCATGTAGTGAGATCAGCATTTTAGAATCAGAAACTCGGTCAGGTGAAGAGACGCGCAATATTTTTATTTTTTTCGGTACACCAACAATTGTTGATGAGGAGACATACATCTCCCCTTACTCTTGGACGGCAGCGTAGCCTAGTGGTTAGAGCGTTGGACTAATAACCGAAAGGTTGCATGATCGAATCCCCTGAGCTGACAAGGTGCAAATCTGTCGTTCTGCTCCTGAACGAGGTAGTTAACCCCACTGTTCCAAGGCCGTCATTGAAAATAAGAAGTTGCTCTTAACTGACTTGAAAAGGTATAAAAACACATCTCTTACCAGAAGCTGCCATTCAATCCGTCTGGGAAAAAAGCCATCTGGTTGAATAGCAGAAGCAAGTGTATCATTCATCTCTGTATAAATAAAGATGCAGCATTTCCCTCTGTGATGGAAGCTTTGCTCTGAGTTCACAACATTTATACACTGCTCAAAAAAGTAAAGGGATCACTAAAATGTTGCTGCTGACCAAGATGACCGAAGGCAACGCCTTGCGAAAGAAGAAGAGGAAGGTGGTAGCTTGGTGGCTAGGCTGAAAATACAGCCTCCTCTTCCGAGAATATTTCACATTAAATAGTTTTTTCTTTACATAGTTGAATGTGCTGACAACAAAATCACACAAAAATGATCAATGGAAATCAAATTTATCAACCCATGGAGGTCTGGATTTGGAGTCACACTCAAAATTAAAGTGGAAAACCACACTACAGGCTGATCCAACTTTGATGTAATGTCCTTAAAACAAGTCAAAATGAGGCTCAGTAGTGTGTGGAAAAAATATGGAAAAAATACGGTTGAATAGCAGAAGCCAGTGTAACATAAGCCATGTCTCTGTATAAATAAAGATACAGCATGTCCCTGATGTCCCTCTGAAGCTTTGCTCTGAGTTCACAACATTTATATTTCAGTGACTGGACATCAGGATACTAGGAAGAGGAGGCTGTATTTTCAGCCTAGCTTGGAGCCACCCCTCTCCTTCCTCTTCTTCTTTCGCAAGGCGTTGCATTCGGTCATCTTGGTCAGCAGCAACAGGTAAATCCGCTGAGGGGAACAAAAGAGGGAAGATATTATTCCAGATCTGGGAGGCTGAGAGGTAAGTGTGTTTCTTCGTTCCAGACCTACTCCCTGTCTGATTCATTACAGTGTGTTTCTTCGTTCCAGACCTGCTCCATGTCTGATTCATTACAGTGTGTTTCTTCGTTCCAGACCTGCTCCCTGTCTGATTCATTACAGTGTGTTTCTTCGTTCCAGACCTGCTCCCTGTCTGATTCATTACAGTGTGTTTCCTCGTTCGAGACCTGCTCCCTGTCTGATTCATTACAGTGTGTTTCTTCGTTCCAGACCTGCTCCCTGTCTGATTCATTACAGTGTGTTTCCTCGTTCCAGACCTGCTCCCTGTCTGTTTCATTACAGTGTGTTTCTTCGTTCCAGACCTGCTCCCTGTCTGATTCATTACAGTGTGTTTCTTCGTTCCAGACCTGCTCCCTGTCTGATTCATTACAGTGTGTTTCTTCGTTCCAGACCTGCTCCCTGTCTGATTCATTACAGTGTGTTTCTTCGTTCCAGACCTGCTCCCTGTCTGATTCATTACAGTGTGTTTCTTCGTTCCAGACCTGTCTGATTCATTACAGTGTGTTTCCTCGTTCGAGACCTGCTCCCTGTCTGATTCATTACAGTGTGTTTCCTCGTTCGAGACCTGCTCCCTGTCTGATTCATTACAGTGTGTTTCTTCGTTCCAGACCTGCTCCCTGTCTGATTCATTACAGTGTGTTTCTTCGTTCCAGACCTGCTCCCTGTCTGATTCATTACAGTGTGTTTCTTCGTTCCAGACCTGTCTGATTCATTACAGTGTGTTTCTTCGTTCCAGACCTGTCTGATTCATTACTGTGTGTTTCTTCGTTCCAGACCTGTCTGATTCATTACAGTGTGTTTCCTCGTTCCAGACCTGCTCCCTGTCTGATTCATTACAGTGTGTTTCCTCGTTCCAGACCTGTCTGATTCATTACAGTGTGTTTCTTCGTTCCAGACCTGCTCCCTGTCTGATTCATTACAGTGTGTTTATTCGTTCCAGACCTGCTCCCTGTCTGATTCATTACAGTGTGTTTCCTCGTTCCAGACCTGCTCCCTGTCTGATTCATTACAGTGTGTTTCTTCGTTCCAGACCTGCTCCCTGTCTGATTCATTACAGTGTGTTTCTTCGTTCCAGACCTGCTCCCTGTCTGATTCATTACAGTGTGTTTCTTCGTTCCAGACCTGCTCCCTGTCTGATTCATTACAGTGTGTTTCTTCGTTCCAGACCTGCTCCCTGTCTGATTCATTACAGTGTGTTTCTTCGTTCCAGACCTGCTCCCTGTCTGATTCATTACAGTGTGTTTCTTTGTTCCAGACCTGCTCCCTGTCTGATTCATTACAGTGTGTTTCTTCGTTCCAGACCTGCTCCCTGTCTGATTCATTACAGTGTGTTTCTTCGTTCCAGACCTGTCTGATTCATTACAGTGTGTTTCCTCGTTCCAGACCTGCTCCCTGTCTGATTCATTACAGTGTGTTTCTTCGTTCCAGACCTGTCTGATTCATTACAGTGTGTTTCTTCGTTCCAGACCTGCTCCCTGTCTGATTCATTACAGTGTGTTTCTTCGTTCCAGACCTGCTCCCTGTCTGATTCATTACAGCGTGTTTCCTCGTTCCAGACCTGCTCCCTGTCTGATTCATTACAGTGTGTTTCCTCGTTCGAGACCTGCTCCCTGTCTGATTCATTACAGTGTGTTTCCTCGTTCGAGACCTGCTCCCTGTCTGATTCATTACAGTGTGTTTCTTCGTTCCAGACCTGCTCCCTGTCTGATTCATTACAGTGTGTTTCTTCGTTCCAGACCTGTCTGATTCATTACAGTGTGTTTCCTCGTTCCAGACCTGCTCCCTGTCTGATTCATTACAGTGTGTTTATTCGTTCCAGACCTGCTCCCTGTCTGATTCATTACAGTGTGTTTATTCGTTCCAGACCTGCTCCCTGTCTGATTCATTACAGTGTGTTTCTTCGTTCCAGACCTGCTCCCTGTCTGATTCATTACAGTGTGTTTCTTCATTCCAGACCTGTCTGATTCATTACAGTGTGTTTATTTCGCGTCAGGTTCCAGAAGTGTTTGTCGGTTGTAGGAAATTACTGCGTGAACATTCTGAACGAACAAAAAAATAATAAGTCACAGAAAAAAAAAAATCTAAGTTAAACAGCAAGACGCCCTCCTTATCAGATTAATGATGTCTATCTGTCTGCTTGCCTGTCTGTCTGTCTGCTTGCCAGTCTGTCTGTCTGTCTGTCTGTCTGTCTGTCTGTCTGTCTGTTTCTAGCTACATTAGCACCAGTCTATATCACTCCCTCCTCCTGACTAGCTACATTAACACCAGTCTATATCACTCCCTCCTCCTGACTAGCTACATTAACACCAGTCTATATCACTCCCTCCTCCTGACTAGCTACATTAACACCAGATGGAACGTAGAGCTGTGGAACGTAGAGCTGTGTAGCGTAGAGCTGTGTAACGTAGAGCTGTGGAACGTAGAGCTGTGGAATGTTGAGCTGTGTAACGTAGAGCTGTGTAACGTAGAGCTGTGTAACGTAGAGCTGTGGAACGTAGAGCTGTGGAACCTAGAGCTGTGGAACCTAGAGCTGTGGAACTTAGAGCTGTGGAACTTAGAGCTGTGTAACGTAGAGCTGTGAAACGTAGAGCTGTGGAACGTAGAGCTGTGGAACGTAGAGCTGTGGAATGTTGAGCTGTGGAAACTCCCCTCCTGAAATGACGTTACACAATATGAGCGAAGGAATGCCAAATCCCTCACAGTGTCAGAATAGCACTATTGTCCTAATGTGGAACTCAATGCATCCTCCTCTTGCTACACTTATCTTGTTCTGAGGCTCCAAGGTAAGGGAAATATTGCACTTTATTTGTGACCGCGGTCAAAATCAACTCTGAGAGCCTTTTCATAAGGCCACTTTAAAGGCCTGCTAGAAGCAAGGAGCTGGAGAGCTGAGCCTCTGTCTGTGTGGCTGGGATCTCAAAACAACATCAGTCTGTGATTGGAGGGAGAGAGAGACAGAGAGAGAGAGACGGAGAGAGAGAGGCAAGATGGAGGGATGGAGGGAGTGTGGGAGAGAGGGAGAGAGAGAGAGAGGGAGAGAGAGGGAGAGAGAGGGAGAGAGAGAGAGAGACGGAGAGAGAGAGGGAGAGAGAGAGGGAGAGAAAGAGGGAGAGACGGAGAGAGAGAGAGACACAGAGAGAGAGACAGAGTGAGAGACGGAGAGAGAGACAGAGAGAGAGATGGAGAGAGAGACGGAGAGAGGGAGAGAGAGAGACAGAGAGAGAGACAGAGAGAGAGAGGCAGAGAGAGACGGAGAGAGAGAGACGGAGAGAGAGACGGTAGAGAGAGGGAGAGAGACGGAGAGAGAGGGAGAGAGAGAGAGAGAGACACAGAGAGAGAGAGACA
>NC_143043.1:54942446-54979946 GCF_057628025.1 Oncorhynchus mykiss | reverse complement strand
CTAGTTATCATTACTCAGTACTGGTACCCTGTGTATATAACCTAGTTATCATTACTCAGTACTGGTACCCCGTGTATATAACCTAGTTATCATTACTCAGTACTGGTACCCCATGTATATAACCTAGTTATCATTACTCAGTACTGGTACCCTGTGTATATAACCTAGTTATCATTACTCAGTACTGGTACCCCATGTATATATCCTAGTTATCATTACTCAGTACTGGTACCACATGTATATAACCTAGTTATCATTACTCAGTACTGGTACCCTGTGTATATAACCTAGTTATCATTACTCAGTACTGGTACCCCGTGTATATAACCTAGTTATCATTACTCAGTACTGGTACCCTGTGTATATAACCTAGTTATCATTACTCAGTACTGGTACCCCATGTATATAAGCTAGTTATGATTACTCAGTACTGGTACCCCATGTATATAACATAGATATCATTACTCAGTACTGGTACCCTGTGTATATAACCTAGTTATCATTACTCAGTACTTGTACCCCGTGTATATAACCTAGTTATCATTACTCAGTACTGGTACCCTGTGTATATAACCTAGATATCATTACTCAGTACTGGTACCCTGTGAATATAACCTAGTTATCATTACTCAGTACTGGTACCCCGTGTATATAACCTAGTTATCATTACTCAGTACTGGTACCCCGTGTAAATAACCTAGTTATCATTACTCAGTACTGGTACACTGTGTATATAACCTAGTTATCATTACTCAGTACTGGTACCCCATGTATATAACCTAGTTATCATTACTCAGTACTGGTACCCTGTGTATACAGACTAGTTATCATTACTCAGTACTGGTACCCTGTGTATATAACCTAGTTATCAATACTCAGTACTGGTACCCTGTGTATATAACCTAGTTATCATTACTCAGTACTGGTACCCCATGTATATAACCTAGTTATCATTACTCAGTACTGGTACCCTGTGTATATAACCTAGTTATCAATACTCAGTACTGGTACCCTGTGTATATAACCTAGTTATCATTACTCAGTACTGGTACCCCGTGTATATAACCTAGTTATCATTACTCAGTACTGGTACCCCATGTATATAACCTAGTTATCATTACTCAGTACTGGTACCCCGTGTATATAACCTAGTTATCATTACTCAGTACTGGTACCCTGTGTATATAACCTAGTTATCATTACTCAGTCCTGGTACCCCATGTATATAACCTAGTTATCATTACTCAGTACTGGTACCCCGTGTATATAACCTAGTTATCATTACTCAGTACTGGTACCCTGTGTATATAACCTAGTTATCATTACTCAGTACTGGTACCCCATGTATGTAACCTAGTTATCATTACTCAGTACTGGTACCCCATGTATATAACCTAGTTATCATTACTCAGTACTGGTACCCTGTGTATATAACCTAGTTATCATTACTCAGTACTGGTACCCTGTGTATATATCCTAGTTATCATTACTCAGTACTGGTACCCCGTGTATATAACCTAGTTATCATTACTCAGTACTGGTACCCCGTGTATATAACCTAGTTATCATTACTCAGTACTGGTACCCCATGTATATAACCTAGTTATCATTACTCAGTACTGGTACCCCATGTATATAACCTAGTTATAATTACTCAGTACTGGTACCCTGTGTATATAACCTAGTTATCATTACTCAGTACTGGTACCCTGTGTATATAACCTAGTTATCATTACTCAGTACTGGTACCCCATGTATATAACCTAGTTATCATTACTCAGTACTGGTACCCCATGTATGTAACCTAGTTATCATTACTCAGTACTGGTACCCTGTGTATATAACCTAGTTATCATTACTCAGTACTGGTACCCTGTGTATATAACCTAGTTATCATTACTCAGTACTGGTACCCCATGTATATAACCTAGTTATAATTACTCAGTACTGGTACCCCATGTATATAACCTAGTTATAATTACTCAGTACTGGTACCCTGTGTATATAACCTAGTTATCATTACTCAGTACTGGTACCCCATGTATATAACCTAGTTATAATTACTCAGTACTGGTACCCTGTGTATATAACCTAGTTATCATTACTCAGTACTGGTACCCTGTGTATATAACCTAGTTATCATTACTCAGTACTGGTACCCTGTGTATATAACCTAGTTATCATTACTCAGTACTGGTACCCCATGTATATAACCTAGTTATCATTACTCAGTACTGGTACCCTGTGTATATAACCTAGTTATAATTACTCAGTACTGGTACCCTGTGTATATAACCTAGTTATAATTACTCAGTACTGGTACCCTGTTTATATAGCCTGGTACCCTGTGTATATAGCCTGGTACCCTGTGTATATAACCTGGTACCCTGTGTATTTAGCCTGGTACCCTGTGTATATAACCTAGTTATCATTACTCAGTACTGGTACCCTGTTTATATAGCCTGGTACCCTGTGTATATAGCCTGGTACCCTGTGTATATAACCTGGTACCCTGTGTATTTAGCCTGGTACCCTGTGTATATAACCTAGTTATCATTACTCAGTACTGGCACCCCATGTATATAACCTAGTTATCATTACTCAGTACTGGTACCCCATGTATATAACCATTTCACTGTATAACATAGTTATCATTACTCAGTACTAGTATCCTGTGTACATAACCATTTCACTGTATAACCTAGTTATCATTACTCAGTACTGGTACCCTATGTATATAACCATTTCACTGTATAACCTAGTTATAATTACTCAGTACTGGTACCCTGTGTATATAACCATTTCACTGTATAACCTAGTTATCATTACTCAGTACTGGTACCCCGTGTATATAACCTAGTTATGATTACTCAGTACTGGTACCCCATGTATATAGCCTGGTACCCTGTGTATATAGCCTGGTACCCTGTGTATATAACCTAGTTATCATTACTCAGTACTGGTACCCTGTGTATACAGACTAGTTATCATTACTCAGTACTGGTACCCCATGTATATAACCTAGTTATAATTACTCAGTACTGGTACCCCATGTATATAACCTAGTTATCATTACTCAGTACTGGTACCCTGTGTATATAACCTAGTTATAATTACTCAGTACTGGTACCCTGTGTATACAGACTAGTTATCATTACTCAGTACTGGTACCCTGTGTATATAACCTAGTTATAATTACTCAGTACTGGTACCCTGTGTATATAACCTAGTTATAATTACTCAGTACTGGTACCCTGTGTATACAGACTAGTTATCATTACTCAGTACTGGTACCCTGTGTATAGAGCCTAGTTATCATTACTCAGTACTGGTACCCTGTGTATATAACCTAGTTATAATTACTCAGTACTGGTACCCCATGTATATAACCTAGTTATCATTACTCAGTACTGGTACCCCATGTATATAACCTAGTTATCATTACTCAGTACTGGTACCCTGTGTATATAACCTAGTTATCATTACTCAGTACTGGTACCCTGTGTATATAACCTAGTTATCATTACTCAGTACTGGTACCCTGTGTATATAACCTAGTTATCATTACTCAGTACTGGTACCCTGTGTATACAGACTAGTTATCATTACTCAGTACTGGTACCCCATGTATATAACCTAGTTATCATTACTCAGTACTGGTACCCTGTGTATATAACCTAGTTATCATTACTCAGTACTGGTACCCCATGTATATAACCTAGTTATCATTACTCAGTACTGGTACCCCGTGTATATAACCTAGTTATCATTACTCAGTACTGGTACCCTGTGTATATAACCTAGTTATCATTACTCAGTACTGGTACCCCATGTATATAACCTAGTTATCATTACTCAGTACTGGTACCCTGTGTATATAACCTAGTTATCATTACTCAGTACTGGTACCCCGTGTATATAACCTAGTTATCATTACTCAGTACTGGTACCCTGTGTATATAACCTAGTTATCATTACTCAGTACTGGTACCCTGTGTATATAACCTAGTTATCATTACTCAGTACTGGTACCCCATGTATATAACCTAGTTATCATTACTCAGTACTGGTACCCTGTGTATATAACCTAGTTATCATTACTCAGTACTGGTACCCCGTGTATATAACCTAGTTATCATTACTCAGTACTGGTACCCTGTGTATATAACCTAGTTATCATTACTCAGTACTGGTACCCCATGTATATAAGCTAGTTATGATTACTCAGTACTGGTACCCCATGTATATAACCTAGTTATCATTACTCAGTACTGGTACCCTGTGTATATAACATAGATATCATTACTCAGTACTGGTACCCTGTGTATATAACCTAGTTATCATTACTCAGTACTGGTACCCTGTGTATATAACCTAGTTATCATTACTCAGTACTGGTACCCCATGTATATAACCTAGTTATCATTACTCAGTACTGGTACCCCATGTATATAACCTAGTTATAATTACTCAGTACTGGTACCCCATGTATATAACCTAGTTATCATTACTCAGTACTGGTACCCTGTGTATATAACCTAGTTATAATTACTCAGTACTGGTACCCTGTGTATACAGACTAGTTATCATTACTCAGTACTGGTACCCTGTGTATATAACCTAGTTATAATTACTCAGTACTGGTACCCTGTGTATATAACCTAGTTATAATTACTCAGTACTGGTACCCTGTGTATACAGACTAGTTATCATTACTCAGTACTGGTACCCTGTGTATAGAGCCTAGTTATCATTACTCAGTACTGGTACCCTGTGTATATAACCTAGTTATAATTACTCAGTACTGGTACCCCATGTATATAACCTAGTTATCATTACTCAGTACTGGTACCCCATGTATATAACCTAGTTATCATTACTCAGTACTGGTACCCTGTGTATATAACCTAGTTATCATTACTCAGTACTGGTACCCTGTGTATATAACCTAGTTATCATTACTCAGTACTGGTACCCTGTGTATATAACCTAGTTATCATTACTCAGTACTGGTACCCTGTGTATACAGACTAGTTATCATTACTCAGTACTGGTACCCCATGTATATAACCTAGTTATCATTACTCAGTACTGGTACCCTGTGTATATAACCTAGTTATCATTACTCAGTACTGGTACCCCATGTATATAACCTAGTTATCATTACTCAGTACTGGTACCCCGTGTATATAACCTAGTTATCATTACTCAGTACTGGTACCCTGTGTATATAACCTAGTTATCATTACTCAGTACTGGTACCCCATGTATATAACCTAGTTATCATTACTCAGTACTGGTACCCTGTGTATATAACCTAGTTATCATTACTCAGTACTGGTACCCCGTGTATATAACCTAGTTATCATTACTCAGTACTGGTACCCTGTGTATATAACCTAGTTATCATTACTCAGTACTGGTACCCTGTGTATATAACCTAGTTATCATTACTCAGTACTGGTACCCCATGTATATAACCTAGTTATCATTACTCAGTACTGGTACCCTGTGTATATAACCTAGTTATCATTACTCAGTACTGGTACCCCGTGTATATAACCTAGTTATCATTACTCAGTACTGGTACCCTGTGTATATAACCTAGTTATCATTACTCAGTACTGGTACCCCATGTATATAAGCTAGTTATGATTACTCAGTACTGGTACCCCATGTATATAACCTAGTTATCATTACTCAGTACTGGTACCCTGTGTATATAACATAGATATCATTACTCAGTACTGGTACCCTGTGTATATAACCTAGTTATCATTACTCAGTACTTGTACCCCGTGTATATAACCTAGTTATCATTACTCAGTACTGGTACCCTGTGTATATAACCTAGATATCATTACTCAGTACTGGTACCCTGTGTATATAACCTAGTTATCATTACTCAGTACTGGTACCCCGTGTATATAACCTAGTTATCATTACTCAGTACTGGTACCCCATGTAAATGACCTAGTTATCATTACTCAGTACTGGTACACTGTGTATATAACCTAGTTATCATTACTCAGTACTGGTACCCCATGTATATAACCTAGTTATCATTACTCAGTACTGGTACCCTGTGTATACAGACTAGTTATCATTACTCAGTACTGGTACCCTGTGTATATAACCTAGTTATCAATACTCAGTACTGGTACCCTGTGTATATAACCTAGTTATCATTACTCAGTACTGGTACCCCATGTATATAACCTAGTTATCATTACTCAGTACTGGTACCCCGTGTATATAACCTAGTTATCATTACTCAGTACTGGTACCCCATGTATATAACCTAGTTATCATTACTTAGTACTGGTACCCTGTGTATATAACCTAGTTATCATTACTCAGTACTGGTACCCTGTGTATATAACCTAGTTATCATTACTCAGTACTGGTACCCCGTGTATATAACCTAGTTATCATTACTCAGTACTGGTACCCCATGTATATAACCTAGTTATAATTACTCAGTAATGGTACCCCGTGTATATAACCTAGTTATCATTACTCAGTACTGGTACCCTGTGTATACAGACTAGTTATCATTACTCAGTACTGGTACCCCATGTATATAACCTAGTTATAATTACTCAGTACTGGTACCCTGTGTATATAACCTAGTTATCATTACTCAGTACTGGTACCCTGTGTATATAACCTAGTTATCATTACTCAGTACTGGTACCCTGTGTATATAACCTAGTTATAATTACTCAGTACTGGTACCCTGTGTATATAACCTAGTTATCATTACTCAGTACTGGTACCCCATGTAAATGACCTAGTTATCATTACTCAGTACTGGTACACTGTGTATATAACCTAGTTATCATTACTCAGTACTGGTACCCCATGTATATAACCTAGTTATCATTACTCAGTACTGGTACCCTGTGTATACAGACTAGTTATCATTACTCAGTACTGGTACCCTGTGTATATAACCTAGTTATCAATACTCAGTACTGGTACCCTGTGTATATAACCTAGTTATCATTACTCAGTACTGGTACCCCATGTATATAACCTAGTTATCATTACTCAGTACTGGTACCCCGTGTATATAACCTAGTTATCATTACTCAGTACTGGTACCCCATGTATATAACCTAGTTATCATTACTTAGTACTGGTACCCTGTGTATATAACCTAGTTATCATTACTCAGTACTGGTACCCTGTGTATATAACCTAGTTATCATTACTCAGTACTGGTACCCCGTGTATATAACCTAGTTATCATTACTCAGTACTGGTACCCCATGTATATAACCTAGTTATAATTACTCAGTAATGGTACCCCGTGTATATAACCTAGTTATCATTACTCAGTACTGGTACCCTGTGTATACAGACTAGTTATCATTACTCAGTACTGGTACCCCATGTATATAACCTAGTTATAATTACTCAGTACTGGTACCCTGTGTATATAACCTAGTTATCATTACTCAGTACTGGTACCCTGTGTATATAACCTAGTTATCATTACTCAGTACTGGTACCCTGTGTATATAACCTAGTTATAATTACTCAGTACTGGTACCCTGTGTATATAACCTAGTTATAATTACTCAGTACTGGTACCCTGTGTATATAACCTAGTTATCATTACTCAGTACTGGTACCCTGTGTATATAACCTAGTTATCATTACTCAGTACTAGTACCCCATGTATATAACCTAGTTATCATTACTCAGTACTAGTACCCTGTGTATATAACCTAGTTATCATTACTCAGTACTAGTACCCTGTGTATATAACCTAGTTATCATTACTCAGTACTGGTACCCTGTGTATATAACCTAGTTATCATTACTCAGTACTGGTACCCTGTGTATATAACCTAGATATCATTACTCAGTACTGGTACCCCATGTATATAACCTAGTTATCATTACTCAGTACTAGTACCCTGTGTATATAACCTAGTTATCATTACTCAGTACTAGTACCCCATGTATATAACCTAGTTATCATTACTCAGTACTGGTACCCTGTGTATATAACCTAGTTATCATTACTCAGTACTGGTACCCTGTGTATATAACCTAGTTATCATTACTCAGTACTAGTACCCCATGTATATAACCTAGTTATCATTACTCAGTACTGGTACCCTGTGTATATAACCTAGTTACCATTACTCAGTACTGGTACCCTGTGTATATAACCTAGTTATCATTACTCAGTACTGGTACCCTGTGTATATAACCTAGTTATCATTACTCAGTACTGGTACCCCGTGTATATAACCTAGTTATCATTACTCAGTACTGGTACCCCATGTATTTAACCTAGTTATCATTACTCAGTACTGGTACCCTGTGTATATAACCTAGTTATCATTACTCAGTACTAGTACCCTGTGTATATAACCTAGTTATCATTACTCAGTACTGGTACCCTGTGTATATAACCTAGTTATCATTACTCAGTACTAGTACCCTGTGTATATAACCTAGTTATCATTACTCAGTACTGGTACCCTGTGTATATAACCTAGTTATCATTACTCAGTACTGGTACCCTGTGTATATAACCATTTCACTGTATAACCTAGTTATCATTACTCAGTACTGGTACCCTATGTATATGACCATTTCACTGTATAACCTAGTTATCATTACTCAGTACTGGTACCCTATGTAGATGACCATTTCACTGTCAGTCTACACCTGTTGTTTACCAAGCATGTGACAATAACATGTGACTTGATTTGAGAGAGATTCTTATCTCCCCACCTCTCCTCTCTAAGACGGTGACAGATGTGGGTCATTACCAGCCCAGTGACCCCTTACCTCTACCATCGCCTGGCGCGGAGGACGAGGAAGGGGAGACAGGGAAACGGGTTTAAGCTGGGGTGGGAGTGATATTCCTGGCTGCCCAGCGGAGCGTCTCGGACACAGTGATAATGGGTCCTGGTGGACCAGCTCTGAAGAGCGCAGGGGGCCGTGGGTTGAGAGCTCACAGTGGAACCAGCTTGTCCAGACAGGTCATGGGCCGCTGCACTTTACAGCCCTATCCAATCATCACCTGTGGAGGGGCCGTGTGTAAGCAGAGCCCAGGACTGAGGACTGCGGGTGGGCAAGCAGGCTGTAAACCAGCGCAACGTTTTATTTTCCCACCAAGGCTGGAAGCCGGAACCTCTCCAACAAAGCTAACAGTCTTGGCAGACAGACAAACAGACAGACAGACAGGCAGGCAGGCAGGCAGGCAGGCAGGCAGGCAGGCAGGCAGGCAGGCAGGCAGGCAGGCAGGCAGGCGAGGTGAGAGAGAAAGAGAGAAAGAGAGGAAGAGAGGAAGAAAGAAGATGGGAGAGGAGAGAGGAGGAGAGAGGAGAAAGGAGGAGGGGAGAGAGGAGGAGAGGAGAGAGGAGGAGAGGAGAGAGGAGGAGAGGAGAGAGAAGGAGAGGAGAGGGAAGGAGAGAGAAGGAGAGAAGAGAAGGAGAGGAGAGAGGAGAGAGGAGGAGAAGAGAGAGGAGGAGAGAAGAGAGAATGAAAGGAGAGAGAAGGAGAGGAGAGAGGAGGAGAGGAGAGAGAAGGAGAGGAGAGATGAGGAGAGAGAAGAAGAGAGAAGGAGAGAAGAGAGAGAAGGAGAGGAGAGAAAAGGAGAGGAGAGGAGAGAGGAGGAGAGGAGAGAGGAGGAGAGAGAAGGAGAGAGAAGGAGAGAAGAGAGAGAGAAGGAGAGGAGAGAAAAGGGAAAACAGTTGGTGGGGAGGGATAGGGAGAAATGGGGAGGGAAAGGGAGAGGTGGGGAGGGAAAGGGAGAGGTGGGGAGGGAAAGGGACAGGGGAGGGTTGAAGGAGGGAGGGTGTTACAACTATAGTGCGTACTACATTTCCTAGTGGTTCATTGAAGAGATAGGGTGACACTGTATGACCGGTGTCATTACACAGACAGGAAAACTGTAAGGGAAAACAAAAATAAAAATTATACAAAAAGAAGCACAAATGTTTATTGTTGTTTTGTATATTTTTCAGTATAGAATAATGCATTAAAAATATCTCCACAACTCCTACAACCTTTCTTCAATTCAGAGCAGCAGTGGCCATAAAGAAACAGGTTGGTAGCTCAGACCTAGAGGGGAAGTTGAGCAAATTGGTGAAGACTGAAAACCATCTGACAACCATCTGACAACCATCCGACAACCATCGGATAACCATCTGGGAGAAGTTATGACACTAAACGTGAACTCAGAGTTTAATTTGACTTTGGCAGATCAATTAAGTGGAATTGGCTTTTTTAGTGAGGCTGATAATTCTCAGGCTTACTGAGGATTCTGAAAGGTGAGGCTGTTCCAACAGGAAGTCAGAGAGGGTTCTGAAAGGTGAGGCTGTTCCAACAGGAAGTTAGAGAGGGTTCTGAAAGGTGAGGTTGTTCCAACAGGAAGTTAGAGAGGGTTCTGAAAGGTGAGGCTGTTCCAACAGGAAGTTAGAGAGGGTTCTGAAAGGTGAGGCTGTTCCAACAGGAAGTTAGAGAGGGTTCTGAAAGGTGAGGTTGTTCCAACAGGAAGTTAGAGAGGGTTCTGAAAGGTGAGGCTGTTCCAACAGGAAGTTAGAGAGGGTTCTGAAAGGTGAGAATGTTCCAACAGGAAGTTAGAGAGGGTTCTGAAAGGTGAGGCTGTTCCAACAGGAAGTCAGAGAGGGTTCTGAAAGGTGAGGCTGTTCCAACAGGAAGTTAGAGAGGGTTCTGAAAGGTGAGGCTGTTCCAACAAGAAGTTAGAGAGGGTTCTGAAAGGTGAGGCTGTTCCAACAGGAAGTTAGAGAGGGTTCTGAAAGTTGAGGCTGTTCCAACAGGAAGTTAGAGAGGGTTCTGAAAGGTGAGGCTGTTCCAACAGGAAGTTAGAGAGGGTTCTGAAAGGTGAGGCTGTTCCAACAGGAAGTTAGAGAGGGTTCTGAAAGGTGAGGCTGTCCCAACAGGAAGTTAGAGAGGGTTCTGAAAGGTGAGGCTGTTCCAACAGGAAGTTAGAGAGGGTTCTGAAAGGTGAGGCTGTTCCAACAGGAAGTTAGAGAGGGTTCTGAAAGGTGAGGCTGTTCCAACAGGAAGTTAGAGAGGGTTCTGAAAGGTGAGGCTGTTCCAACAGGAAGCTGGAGAGCTTTTTCACCGAGTGGACTCCATCCATCTTCACTGAGCTGTAAGGCACGCACACACACACACACACACACACACACACACACACACACACACACACACACACACACACTCTCTTCCCCCTGAGAGTTTGGCTTGTTTAAAATTCTCAATCTGGAGTGTTTCACGGGCTCAGAGTAATGGAGCTGTATGTGATGTTAAACCCAGCACCAGCCATGTGAGGAATGTGAAAACATCTAGCTTAATAGGGAAACCTCATAACACGCACGACCGCCAGTTGGCACACACACACACACACACACACACACACACACACACACACACACACACACACACACACACACACACACACACACACACACACACACACACACACACACACACACACACACACACACACACACACACACACACACACACACACACACACTCTCTCTCTCTCTCTCACACACACACACACACACACACACACACACACACACACACACACACACACTCTCACACACACACACTCCCTCTCTCTTCCACCTCTCTATCATAATGTTTTCACCTACTAATAAACGGTTCTGTCTGGAATGATGAAACTCGATCACAGTCCAGGTGAAAACCGTTTGTCACGACTTCACTCCCAAATTCTATCCTATTCCCCTTTAACTCTACCCATAGGGCTCTGGTCTAAAGTAGTGCACTATATAGAGAATAGGGTGTCATAGGGCTCTGGTCTAAAGTAGTGCACTATATAGGGAATAAGGTGCCATAGGGCTCTGGTCAAAAGTAGTGCACTATATAGGGTGCCATTTAGGATACATCCTAATCCTCATGGGGCGTATGACCATGTACAATGTAAGTCTAACAGCGTGCAGTCGTCATGTTGAAACAGTAGTAAAACACAAGAGAACAGTACTACTTAACCTTAACCTGATTAACCTGCACACTACTACTTAACCTGATTAACCTGATTAACCTGAACACTACTACTTACCTTAACCTGATTAACCTGATTAACCCGAACACTACTACTTAACCTTAACCTGAACACTACTACTTAACCTTAACCTTAACCATAACCTGATTAACCTGAACACAACTACTTAACCTTAACCTGATTAACCTGAACGCTACTACTTAACCTTAACCTTAACCTGATTAACCTCAACACTACTACTTAGCCTTAACCTGATTAACCTGATTAACCTGAACACTACTACTTAACCTTAACCTGATTAACCCAAACACTACTACTTAACCTTAACCTGATTAACCTGACCACTACTACTTAACCTTAACCTTACCTGGATTAACCTGAAGTCTACTACTTAACCTTAACCTGATTAACCTGAACACTACTACTTAACCTTAACCTGATTAACCTGAACACTACTACTTAACCTTTACCATAACCTGATTAACCTGAACACTACTACTTAACCTTAACCTGATTAACCTGAACACTACTACTTAACCTTAACCTGATTAACCTGAACACTACTACTTAACCTTAACCTGATTAACCTGAACACTATTACTTAACCTTAACCTGATTAACCTGGACACTCCTACTTAACCTTAACCTTAACCTGAACACTACTACTTAACCTTAACCTGATTAACCTGAACACGACTACTTAACCTTAACCTGATTAACCTGAACACTACTACTTAACCTTAACCTTAACCTGATTAACCTGAACACTACTACTTAACCTTAACCTGATTAACCTGAACACTACTACTTAATCTTAACCTGATTAACCTGAACACTAGTACTTAACCTTAACCATAACCTGATTAACCTGAACACTATTACTTAACCTTAACCTGATTAACCTGAACACTAGTACTTAACCTTAACCATAACCCGATTAACCTGAACACTACTACTTAACCAAGTATAGAGGGTCTTACTCCCATAACCTGATTAACCTGATTAACTTCATTAACCCGATGGAATGTAGCATTTCTCCCATAACTTTATTAACCTGATGGAATGTAACATTTCTCCACATAACTTTATTAACCTGATGGAATGTAGCATTTCTCCCATAACTTTATTAACCTGATGGAATGTTACATTTCTCCACATAACTTTATTAACCTGATGGAATGTAACATTTCTCCACATAACTTTATTAACCTGATGGAATGTAACATTTCTCCCATAACTTTATTAACCTGATGGAATGTAACATTTCTCCACATAACTTTATTAACCTGATGGAATGTAGCATTTCTCCCATAACTTTATTAACCTGATGGAATGTTACATTTCTCCACATAACTTTATTAACCTGATGGAATGTAACAATTCTCCACATAACTTTATTAACCTGATGGAATGTGACATTTCTCCCCATAACTTTATTAACCTGATGGAATGTAACATTTCTCCCATAACTTTGTTAACCCGATGGAATGTTACATTTCTCCACATAACTTTATTAACCAGATGGAATGTTACATTTCTCCCCATAACTTTATTAACATGATGGAATGTGTAGGACTGTATTGACCTGTTCATCAGTAAGCTGTGATTCCACTCTGAAAATCCCCGCTATGGAATGCCTCTACATCCCTAGTTACCGTATTTCACAGGATAAACTCCTCTACATCCCCAGTTACCGTATTTCACAGGAGAAACGCCTCTACATCCCCAGTTACCGTATTTCACAGGATAAACTCCTCTATATCCCCAGTTACCATATTTCACAGGAGAAACTCCTCTACATCCCCAGTTACCGTATTTCACAGGAGAAACGCCTCTACATCCCCAGTTACCGTATTTCACAGGATAAACTCCTCTATATCCGCAGTTACCATATTTCACAGGAGAAACTCCTCTACATCCCCAGTTACCGTATTTCACAGGAGAAACGCCTCTACATCCCCAGTTACCGTATTTCACAGGATAAACTCCTCTATATCCCCAGTTACCATATTTCACAGGAGAAACTCCTCTACATCCCCAGTTACAGTATTTCACATGAGAAACGAATCTATATCCCCAGTTAACATATTTCACAGGAGAAATTCCTCTACATCCCCAGTTACTGTATTTCACAGGAGAAACTCCTCTATATCCCAGTTACTGTATTTCACAGGAGAAACTCCTCTATATCCCTCTTACCGTATTTCACAGGAGAAACTCCTCTATATCCTCAGTTATCATAGCAACACATGCTGTGGAGCAGGATAGATGGTACTCAGGGCTAGCCACACATGCTGTAGAGCAGGAGAGATGGTGCTCAGGGCTAGCCATACATGGTGTAAAGTAGGACAGATGGTACTCAGGGCTAGCCACACATGCTATAGAGCAGGAGAGATGGTACTCAGGGCTAGCCACACATGCTGTAGAGCATTAGAGATGGTACTCAGTGCTAGCCAGACATGCTGTAGAGCAGGAGAGATGGTACTCAGGGCTAGCCACACATGCCGTAGAGCAGGAGAGATGGTACTCAGGGTTAGCCACACATGCTGTGGAGCAGGAGAGATGGTACTCAGTGCTAGCCAGACATGCTGTAGAGCAGGAGAGATGGTACTCAGGGCTAGCCACACATGCTGTGGAGCAGGAGATATGGTGCTCAGGGCTAGCCAGACATGCTGTAGAGCAGGAGAGATGGTACTCAGGGCTAGCCACACATGCTGTGGAGCAGGAGAGATGGTGCTCAAGGCTATCCAGACATGCTGTAGAGCAGGAGAGATGGTACTCAGGGCTAGCACACATGCTTTAGAGCAGGAGAGATGGTACTCAGGGCTAGCCACACATGCTGTGGAGCAGGAGCGATGGTACTCAGGGCTAGCCATACATGCTGTAGAGCAGGAGAGATGGTGCTCAGCTCTAGCCAGACATGGTGTAGATTAGGAGAGATGGTGCTCAGGGCTAGCCACACATGCTATAGAGCAGGAGAGATGGTACTCAGGGCTAGCCACACATGCTGTGGAGCAGGAGAGATGGTACTCAGGGCTAGCCACACATGCTGTAGAGCAGGATAGATGGTACTCAGGGTTAGCCACACATGCTGTGGAGCAGGACAGATGGTACTCAGTGCTAGCCAGACATGCTGTAGAGCAGGAGAGATGGTACTCAGGGCTAGCCACACATGCTGTAGAGCAGGAGAGATGGTACTCAGGGTTAGCCACGCATGCTGTGGAGCAGGAGAGATGGTACTCAGTGCTAGCCAGACGTGCTGTAGAGCAGGAGAGATGGTACTCAGGGCTAGCCACACATGCTGTGGAGCAGGAGATATGGTGCCCAGGGCTAGCCAGACATGCTGTGGAGCAGGAGAGATGGTACTCATTGCTAGCCAGACATGCTGTAGAGCAGGAGAGATGGTACTCAGGGCTAGCCACTCATGCTGTAGAGCAGGAGAGATGGTGCTCAGGGCTAGCCAGACATGCTGTAGAGCAGGAGAGATGGTACTCAGGGCTAGCCACACATGCTGTGGAGCAGGAGAGATGGTGCTCAAGGCTATCCAGACATGCTGTAGAGCAGGAGAGATGGTACTCAGGGCTAGCACACATGCTTTAGAGCAGGAGAGATGGTACTCAGGGCTAGCCACACATGCTGTGGAGCAGGAGCGATGGTACTCAGGGCTAGCCATACATGCTGTAGAGCAGGAGAGATGGTGCTCAGCTCTAGCCAGACATGGTGTAGATTAGGAGAGATGGTGCTCAGGGCTAGCCACACATGCTATAGAGCAGGAGAGATGGTACTCAGGGCTAGCCACACATGCTGTAGAGCAGGAGAGATGGTACTCAGGGCTAGCCACACATGCTGTAGAGCAGGATAGATGGTACTCAGGGTTAGCCACACATGCTTTGGAGCAGGAGAGATGGTACTCAGTGCTAGCCAGACATGCTGTAGAGCAGGAGAGATGGTACTCAGGGCTAGCCACACATGCTGTAGAGCAGGAGAGATGGTACTCAGGGTTAGCCACGCATGCTGTGGAGCAGGAGAGATGGTACTCAGTGCTAGCCAGACATGCTGTAGAGCAGGAGAGATGGTACTCAGGGCTAGCCACACATGCTGTGGAGCAGGAGATATGGTGCCCAGGGCTAGCCAGACATGCTGTGGAGCAGGAGAGATGGTACTCATTGCTAGCCAGACATGCTGTAGAGCAGGAGAGATGGTACTCAGGGCTAGCCACTCATGCTGTAGAGCAGGAGAGATGGTACTCAGGGTTAGCCACACATGCTGTGGAGCAGGAGAGATGGTAATCAGTGCTAGCCACACATGCTGTAGAGCAGGAGAGATGGTACTCAGGGCTAGCCACACATGCTGTGGAGCAGGAGAGATGGTGCTCATGGCTATCCAGACATGCTGTAGAGCAGGAGAGATGGTGCTCAGGGCTAGCCAAACATGCTGTAGAGCAGGAGAGATGGTGCTCAGGGCTAGCCAAACATGCTGTAGAGCAGTAGAGATGGTACTCAGGGCTAGCCACACATGCTGTAGAGCAGGAGAGATGGTACTCAGGGCTAGCCACACATGCTGTAGAGCATTAGAGATGGTACTCAGTGCTAGCCAGACATGCTGTAGAGCAGGAGAGATGGTACTCAGGGCTAGCCACACATGCCGTAGAGCAGGAGAGATGGTACTCAGGGTTAGCCACACATGCTGTGGAGCAGGAGAGATGGTACTCAGTGCTAGCCAGACATGCTGTAGAGCAGGAGAGATGGTACTCAGGGCTAGCCACACATGCTGTGGAGCAGGAGATATGGTGCTCAGGGCTAGCCAGACATGCTGTAGAGCAGGAGAGATGGTACTCAGGGCTAGCCACACATGCTGTGGAGCAGGAGAGATGGTGCTCAAGGCTATCCAGACATGCTGTAGAGCAGGAGAGATGGTACTCAGGGCTAGCACACATGCTTTAGAGCAGGAGAGATGGTACTCAGGGCTAGCCACACATGCTGTGGAGCAGGAGCGATGGTACTCAGGGCTAGCCATACATGCTGTAGAGCAGGAGAGATGGTGCTCAGCTCTAGCCAGACATGGTGTAGATTAGGAGAGATGGTGCTCAGGGCTAGCCACACATGCTATAGAGCAGGAGAGATGGTACTCAGGGCTAGCCACACATGCTGTGGAGCAGGAGAGATGGTACTCAGGGCTAGCCACACATGCTGTAGAGCAGGATAGATGGTACTCAGGGTTAGCCACACATGCTGTGGAGCAGGACGGATGGTACTCAGTGCTAGCCAGACATGCTGTAGAGCAGGAGAGATGGTACTCAGGGCTAGCCACACATGCTGTAGAGCAGGAGAGATGGTACTCAGGGTTAGCCACACATGCTGTGGAGCAGGACAGATGGTACTCAGTGCTAGCCAGACGTGCTGTAGAGCAGGAGAGATGGTACTCAGGGCTAGCCACACATGCTGTAGAGCAGGAGAGATGGTACTCAGGGTTAGCCACGCATGCTGTGGAGCAGGAGAGATGGTACTCAGTGCTAGCCAGACGTGCTGTAGAGCAGGAGAGATGGTACTCAGGGCTAGCCACACATGCTGTGGAGCAGGAGATATGGTGCCCAGGGCTAGCCAGACATGCTGTGGAGCAGGAGAGATGGTACTCATTGCTAGCCAGACATGCTGTAGAGCAGGAGAGATGGTACTCAGGGCTAGCCACTCATGCTGTAGAGCAGGAGAGATGGTGCTCAGGGCTAGCCAGACATGCTGTAGAGCAGGAGAGATGGTACTCAGGGCTAGCCACACATGCTGTGGAGCAGGAGAGATGGTGCTCAAGGCTATCCAGACATGCTGTAGAGCAGGAGAGATGGTACTCAGGGCTAGCACACATGCTTTAGAGCAGGAGAGATGGTACTCAGGGCTAGCCACACATGCTGTGGAGCAGGAGCGATGGTACTCAGGGCTAGCCATACATGCTGTAGAGCAGGAGAGATGGTGCTCAGCTCTAGCCAGACATGGTGTAGATTAGGAGAGATGGTGCTCAGGGCTAGCCACACATGCTATAGAGCAGGAGAGATGGTACTCAGGGCTAGCCACACATGCTGTAGAGCAGGAGAGATGGTACTCAGGGCTAGCCACACATGCTGTAGAGCAGGATAGATGGTACTCAGGGTTAGCCACACATGCTTTGGAGCAGGAGAGATGGTACTCAGTGCTAGCCAGACATGCTGTAGAGCAGGAGAGATGGTACTCAGGGCTAGCCACACATGCTGTAGAGCAGGAGAGATGGTACTCAGGGTTAGCCACGCATGCTGTGGAGCAGGAGAGATGGTACTCAGTGCTAGCCAGACATGCTGTAGAGCAGGAGAGATGGTACTCAGGGCTAGCCACACATGCTGTGGAGCAGGAGATATGGTGCCCAGGGCTAGCCAGACATGCTGTGGAGCAGGAGAGATGGTACTCATTGCTAGCCAGACATGCTGTAGAGCAGGAGAGATGGTACTCAGGGCTAGCCACTCATGCTGTAGAGCAGGAGAGATGGTACTCAGGGTTAGCCACACATGCTGTGGAGCAGGAGAGATGGTAATCAGTGCTAGCCACACATGCTGTAGAGCAGGAGAGATGGTACTCAGGGCTAGCCACACATGCTGTGGAGCAGGAGAGATGGTGCTCATGGCTATCCAGACATGCTGTAGAGCAGGAGAGATGGTGCTCAGGGCTAGCCAAACATGCTGTAGAGCAGGAGAGATGGTGCTCAGGGCTAGCCAAACATGCTGTAGAGCAGTAGAGATGGTACTCAGGGCTAGCCACACATGCTGTAGAGCAGGAGAGATGGTACTCAGGGCTAGCCACACATGCTGTAGAGCATTAGAGATGGTACTCAGTGCTAGCCAGACATGCTGTAGAGCAGGAGAGATGGTACTCAGGGCTAGCCACACATGCCGTAGAGCAGGAGAGATGGTACTCAGGGTTAGCCACACATGCTGTGGAGCAGGAGAGATGGTACTCAGTGCTAGCCAGACATGCTGTAGAGCAGGAGAGATGGTACTCAGGGCTAGCCACACATGCTGTGGAGCAGGAGATATGGTGCTCAGGGCTAGCCAGACATGCTGTAGAGCAGGAGAGATGGTACTCAGGGCTAGCCACACATGCTGTGGAGCAGGAGAGATGGTGCTCAAGGCTATCCAGACATGCTGTAGAGCAGGAGAGATGGTACTCAGGGCTAGCACACATGCTTTAGAGCAGGAGAGATGGTACTCAGGGCTAGCCACACATGCTGTGGAGCAGGAGCGATGGTACTCAGGGCTAGCCATACATGCTGTAGAGCAGGAGAGATGGTGCTCAGCTCTAGCCAGACATGGTGTAGATTAGGAGAGATGGTGCTCAGGGCTAGCCACACATGCTATAGAGCAGGAGAGATGGTACTCAGGGCTAGCCACACATGCTGTGGAGCAGGAGAGATGGTACTCAGGGCTAGCCACACATGCTGTAGAGCAGGATAGATGGTACTCAGGGTTAGCCACACATGCTGTGGAGCAGGACGGATGGTACTCAGTGCTAGCCAGACATGCTGTAGAGCAGGAGAGATGGTACTCAGGGCTAGCCACACATGCTGTAGAGCAGGAGAGATGGTACTCAGGGTTAGCCACGCATGCTGTGGAGCAGGAGAGATGGTACTCAGTGCTAGCCAGACGTGCTGTAGAGCAGGAGAGATGGTACTCAGGGCTAGCCACACATGCTGTGGAGCAGGAGATATGGTGCCCAGGGCTAGCCAGACATGCTGTGGAGCAGGAGAGATGGTACTCATTGCTAGCCAGACATGCTGTAGAGCAGGAGAGATGGTACTCAGGGCTAGCCACTCATGCTGTAGAGCAGGAGAGATGGTGCTCAGGGCTAGCCAGACATGCTGTAGAGCAGGAGAGATGGTACTCAGGGCTAGCCACACATGCTGTGGAGCAGGAGAGATGGTGCTCAAGGCTATCCAGACATGCTGTAGAGCAGGAGATATGGTACTCAGGGCTAGCACACATGCTTTAGAGCAGGAGAGATGGTACTCAGGGCTAGCCACACATGCTGTGGAGCAGGAGCGATGGTACTCAGGGCTAGCCATACATGCTGTAGAGCAGGAGAGATGGTGCTCAGCTCTAGCCAGACATGGTGTAGATTAGGAGAGATGGTGCTCAGGGCTAGCCACACATGCTATAGAGCAGGAGAGATGGTACTCAGGGCTAGCCACACATGCTGTAGAGCAGGAGAGATGGTACTCAGGGCTAGCCACACATGCTGTAGAGCAGGATAGATGGTACTCAGGGTTAGCCACACATGCTGTGGAGCAGGAGAGATGGTACTCAGTGCTAGCCAGACATGCTGTAGAGCAGGAGAGATGGTACTCAGGGCTAGCCACACATGCTGTAGAGCAGGAGAGATGGTACTCAGGGTTAGCCACGCATGCTGTGGAGCAGGAGAGATGGTACTCAGTGCTAGCCAGACATGCTGTAGAGCAGGAGAGATGGTACTCAGGGCTAGCCACACATGCTGTGGAGCAGGAGATATGGTGCCCAGGGCTAGCCAGACATGCTGTGGAGCAGGAGAGATGGTACTCATTGCTAGCCAGACATGCTGTAGAGCAGGAGAGATGGTACTCAGGGCTAGCCACTCATGCTGTAGAGCAGGAGAGATGGTACTCAGGGTTAGCCACACATGCTGTGGAGCAGGAGAGATGGTAATCAGTGCTAGCCACACATGCTGTAGAGCAGGAGAGATGGTACTCAGGGCTAGCCACACATGCTGTGGAGCAGGAGAGATGGTGCTCATGGCTATCCAGACATGCTGTAGAGCAGGAGAGATGGTGCTCAGGGCTAGCCAAACATGCTGTAGAGCAGGAGAGATGGTGCTCAGGGCTAGCCAAATATGCTGTAGAGCAGTAGAGATGGTACTCAGGGCTAGCCACAAATGCTGTAGAGCAGGAGAGATGGTACTCAGGGCTAGCCACACATGCTGTAGAGCAGGAGAGATGGTGCTCAGGGCTAGCCATACATGGTGTAGAGTAGGACAGATGGTACTCAGGGCTAGCCACACATGCTGTAGAGCAGGAGAGATGGTACTCTGGGCTAGCCACACATGCTGTAGAGCATTAGAGATGGTACTCAGTGCTAGCCAGACATGCTGTAGAGCAGGAGAGATGGTACTCAGGGCTAGCCACACATGCCGTAGAGCAGGAGAGATGGTACTCAGTGTTAGCCACACATGCTGTGGAGCAGGAGAGATGGTACTCAGTGCTAGCCAGACATGCTGTAGAGCAGGAGAGATGGTACTCAGGGCTAGCCACACATGCTGTGGAGCAGGAGATATGGTGCTCAGGGCTAGCCAGACATGCTGTAGAGCAGGAGAGATGGTACTCAGGGCTAGCCACACATGCTGTGGAGCAGGAGAGATGGTGCTCAAGGCTATCCAGACATGCTGTAGAGCAGGAGAGATGGTACTCAGGGCTAGCACACATGCTTTAGAGCAGGAGAGATGGTACTCAGGGCTAGCCACACATGCTGTGGAGCAGGAGCGATGGTACTCAGGGCTAGCCATACATGCTGTAGAGCAGGAGAGATGGTGCTCAGCTCTAGCCAGACATGCTGTAGATTAGGAGAGATGGTGCTCAGGGCTAGCCACACATGCTATAGAGCAGGAGAGATGGTACTCAGGGCTAGCCACACATGCTGTGGAGCAGGAGAGATGGTACTCAGGGCTAGCCACACATGCTGTAGAGCAGGATAGATGGTACTCAGGGTTAGCCACACATGCTGTGGAGCATGAGAGATGGTACTCAGTGCTAGCCAGACATGCTGTAGAGCAGGAGAGATGGTACTCAGGGCTAGCCACACATGCTGTAGAGCAGGAGAGATGGTACTCAGGGTTAGCCACGCATGCTGTGGAGCAGGAGAGATGGTACTCAGTGCTAGCCAGACATGCTGTAGAGCAGGAGAGATGGTACTCAGGGCTAGCCACACATGCTGTGGAGCAGGAGATATGGTGCCCAGGGCTAGCCAGACATGCTGTGGAGCAGGAGAGATGGTACTCATTGCTAGCCAGACATGCTGTAGAGCAGGAGAGATGGTACTCAGGGCTAGCCACTCATGCTGTAGTGCAGGAGAGATGGTACTCAGGGTTAGCCACACATGCTGTGGAGCAGGAGAGATGGTAATCAGTGCTAGCCACACATGCTGTAGAGCAGGAGAGATGGTACTCAGGGCTAGCCACACATGCTTTGGAGCAGGAGAGATGGTGCTCATGGCTATCCAGACATGCTGTAGAGCAGGAGAGATGGTGCTCAGGGCTAGCCAAACATGCTGTAGAGCAGTAGAGATGGTACTCAGGGCTAGCCACACATGCTGTAGAGCAGGAGAGATGGTACTCAGGGCTAGCCACACATCCTGTGGAGCAGGAGAGATGGTGATCATGGCTATCCAGACATGCTGTAGAGCAGGAGAGATGGTACTCAGGGCTAGCACACATGCTGTAGAGCAGGAGAGATGGTTCTCAAGGCTAGCTACACATGCTGTGGAGCAGGAGCGATGGTACTCAGGGCTAGCCATACATGCTGTAGAGCAGGAGAGATGGTGCTCAGCGCTAGCCAGACATGCTGTAGATTAGGAGAGATGGTGCTCAGGGCTAGCCACACATGCTGTAGAGCAGGAGAGATGGTACTCAGGGCTAGCCACACATGCTGTGGAGCAGGAGAGATGGTAATCAGGGCTAGCCACACATGCTGTAGAGCAGGAGAGATGGTACTCAGGGTTAGCCACACATGCTGTGGAACAGGAGAGATGGTACTCAGTGCTAGCCAGACATGCTGTAGAGCAGGAGAGATGGTGCTCAGGGCTAGCTACACATGCTGTAGAGCAGGAGAGATGGTACTCAGGGTTAGCCACACATGCTGTGGAGCAGGAGAGATGGTACTCAGTGCTAGCCAGACATGCTGTAGAGCAGGAGAGATGGTACTCAGGGCTAGCCGTACATGCTGTGGAGCAGGAGATATGGTGCTCAGGGTTAGCCAGACATGCTGTAGAGCAGGAGAGATGGTACTCAGGGTTAGCCACACATGGAGTAGAGCAGGAGAGATGGTGCTAAGGGCTAGCCAGACATGCTGTAGAGCAGGAGAGATGTTACTCAGGGCTAGCCAGACATGCTGTAGAGCAGGAGAGATGGTGCTCAGGGCTAGCCAGACATGCTGTAGAGCAGGAGAGATGGTGCTCAGGGCTTACAACACATGCTGTGGAGCAGGAGAGATGGTACTCAGTGCTAGCCAGACATGCTGTAGAGCAGGAGAGATGGTGCTCAGGGCTAGCCAGACATGCTGTAGAGCAGGAGAGATGGTGCTCAGGGCTTACAACACATGCTGTGGAGCAGGAGAGATGGTACTCAGTGCTAGCCAGACATGCTGTAGAGCAGGAGAGATGGTACTCAGGGCTAGCCACACATGCTGTAGAGCAGGAGAGATGGTACTCAGGGCTAGCCAGACATGCTGTAGAGCAGGAGAGATGGTGCTCAGGGCTAGCCAGACATGCTGTAGAGCAGGAGAGATGGTACTCAGGGCTAGCCACACATGCTGTGGAGCAGGAGAGATGGTGCTCAGGGCTAGCATACATGCTGTAGAGCAGGAGAGATGGTACTCAAGGCTAGCCACACATGCTGTGGAGCAGGAGCGATGGTACTCAGGGCTAGCCATACATGCTGTAGAGCAGGAGAGATGGTGCTCAGCGCTAGCCAGACATGCTGTAGATTAGGAGAGATGATGCTCAGGGCTAGCCACACATGCTGAAGAGCAGGAGAGATGGTACTCAGGGCTAGCCACACATGCTGTGGAGCAGGAGAGATGGTACTCAGGGCTAGCCACACATACTGTAGAGCAGGAGAGATGGTACTCAGGGTTAGC
This sequence comes from Oncorhynchus mykiss, assembly GCF_057628025.1. Lineage (NCBI taxonomy): Eukaryota > Metazoa > Chordata > Actinopteri > Salmoniformes > Salmonidae > Oncorhynchus > Oncorhynchus mykiss. The sequence goes on along the minus strand of NC_143043.1, from coordinate 54,956,020 downwards.
CACACATGCTGTGGAACAGGAGAGATGGTACTCAGGGTTAGCCACACATGCTGTGGAGCAGGAGAGATGGTACTCAGTGCTAGCCAGACATGCTGTAGAGCAGGAGAGATGGTACTCAGGGCTAGCCGCACATGCTGTGGAGCAGGAGGTATGGTGCTCAGGGCTAGCCACAATTGCTGTATTGCAGGAGAAATGGTACTCAGGGCTAGCCACACATGCTGTGGAGCAGGAGAGATGGTGCTCATTGCTAGCCAGACATGCTGTAGACCACTAGAGATGGTACTCAGGGTTAGCCACACATGATGTAGAGCAGGAGAGATGGTACTCAGGGCTAGCCACACATGCTGTAGAGCAGGATAGATGGTGCTCAGGGCTAGCCACACATGCTGTGGAGCAGGAGCGATGGTACTCAGGGCTAGCCATACATGCTGTAGAGCAGGAGAGATGGTGCTCAGCTCTAGCCAGACATGCTGTAGATTAGGAGAGATGGTGCTCAGGGCTAGCCACACATGCTATAGAGCAGGAGAGATGGTACTCAGGGCTAGCCACACATGCTGTGGAGCAGGAGAGATGGTACTCAGGGCTAGCCACACATGCTGTAGAGCAGGATAGATGGTACTCAGGGTTAGCCACACATGCTGTGGAGCATGAGAGATGGTACTCAGTGCTAGCCAGACATGCTGTAGAGCAGGAGAGATGGTACTCAGGGCTAGCCACACATGCTGTAGAGCAGGAGAGATGGTACTCAGGGTTAGCCACGCATGCTGTGGAGCAGGAGAGATGGTACTCAGTGCTAGCCAGACATGCTGTAGAGCAGGAGAGATGGTACTCAGGGCTAGCCACACATGCTGTGGAGCAGGAGATATGGTGCCCAGGGCTAGCCAGACATGCTGTGGAGCAGGAGAGATGGTACTCATTGCTAGCCAGACATGCTGTAGAGCAGGAGAGATGGTACTCAGGGCTAGCCACTCATGCTGTAGTGCAGGAGAGATGGTACTCAGGGTTAGCCACACATGCTGTGGAGCAGGAGAGATGGTAATCAGTGCTAGCCACACATGCTGTAGAGCAGGAGAGATGGTACTCAGGGCTAGCCACACATGCTTTGGAGCAGGAGAGATGGTGCTCATGGCTATCCAGACATGCTGTAGAGCAGGAGAGATGGTGCTCAGGGCTAGCCAAACATGCTGTAGAGCAGTAGAGATGGTACTCAGGGCTAGCCACACATGCTGTAGAGCAGGAGAGATGGTACTCAGGGCTAGCCACACATCCTGTGGAGCAGGAGAGATGGTGATCATGGCTATCCAGACATGCTGTAGAGCAGGAGAGATGGTACTCAGGGCTAGCACACATGCTGTAGAGGAGGAGAGATGGTTCTCAAGGCTAGCTACACATGCTGTGGAGCAGGAGCGATGGTACTCAGGGCTAGCCATACATGCTGTAGAGCAGGAGAGATGGTGCTCAGCGCTAGCCAGACATGCTGTAGATTAGGAGAGATGGTGCTCAGGGCTAGCCACACATGCTGTAGAGCAGGAGAGATGGTACTCAGGGCTAGCCACACATGCTGTGGAGCAGGAGAGATGGTAATCAGGGCTAGCCACACATGCTGTAGAGCAGGAGAGATGGTACTCAGGGTTAGCCACACATGCTGTGGAACAGGAGAGATGGTACTCAGTGCTAGCCAGACATGCTGTAGAGCAGGAGAGATGGTGCTCAGGGCTAGCTACACATGCTGTAGAGCAGGAGAGATGGTACTCAGGGTTAGCCACACATGCTGTGGAGCAGGAGAGATGGTACTCAGTGCTAGCCAGACATGCTGTAGAGCAGGAGAGATGGTACTCAGGGCTAGCCGTACATGCTGTGGAGCAGGAGATATGGTGCTCAGGGTTAGCCAGACATGCTGTAGAGCAGGAGAGATGGTACTCAGGGTTAGCCACACATGCAGTAGAGCAGGAGAGATGGTGCTAAGGGCTAGCCAGACATGCTGTAGAGCAGGAGAGATGTTACTCAGGGCTAGCCAGACATGCTGTAGAGCAGGAGAGATGGTGCTCAGGGCTAGCCAGACATGCTGTAGAGCAGGAGAGATGGTGCTCAGGGCTTACAACACATGCTGTGGAGCAGGAGAGATGGTACTCAGTGCTAGCCAGACATGCTGTAGAGCAGGAGAGATGGTGCTCAGGGCTAGCCAGACATGCTGTAGAGCAGGAGAGATGGTGCTCAGGGCTTACAACACATGCTGTGGAGCAGGAGAGATGGTACTCAGTGCTAGCCAGACATGCTGTAGAGCAGGAGAGATGGTACTCAGGGCTAGCCACACATGCTGTAGAGCAGGAGAGATGGTACTCAGGGCTAGCCAGACATGCTGTAGAGCAGGAGAGATGGTGCTCAGGGCTAGCCAGACATGCTGTAGAGCAGGAGAGATGGTACTCAGGGCTAGCCACACATGCTGTGGAGCAGGAGAGATGGTGCTCAGGGCTAGCACACATGCTGTAGAGCAGGAGAGATGGTACTCAGGGCTAGCCACACATGCTGTGGAGCAGGAGCGATGGTACTCAGGGCTAGCCATACATGCTGTAGAGCAGGAGAGATGGTGCTCAGCGCTAGCCAGACATGCTGTAGATTAGGAGAGATGATGCTCAGGGCTAGCCACACATGCTGAAGAGCAGGAGAGATGGTACTCAGGGCTAGCCACACATGCTGTGGAGCAGGAGAGATGGTACTCAGGGCTAGCCACACATACTGTAGAGCAGGAGAGATGGTACTCAGGGTTAGCCACACATGCTGTGGAACAGGAGAGATGGTACTCAGGGTTAGCCACACATGCTGTGGAGCAGGAGAGATGGTACTCAGTGCTAGCCAGACATGCTGTAGAGCAGGAGAGATGGTACTCAGGGCTAGCCGCACATGCTGTGGAGCAGGAGGTATGGTGCTCAGGGCTAGCCACAATTGCTGTATTGCAGGAGAAATGGTACTCAGGGCTAGCCACACATGCTGTGGAGCAGGAGAGATGGTGCTCATTGCTAGCCAGACATGCTGTAGACCACTAGAGATGGTACTCAGGGTTAGCCACACATGATGTAGAGCAGGAGAGATGGTACTCAGGGCTAGCCACACATGCTGTAGAGCAGGATAGATGGTGCTCAGGGCTAGCCACACATGCTGTGGAGCAGGAGAGATGGTACTCAGGGTTAGCCAGACATGCTGTAGAGCAGGAGAGATGGTACTCAGGGTTAGCCACACATGCTGTAGAGCAGGAGAGATGGTGCTCAGGGCTAGCCAGACATGCTGTAGAGCAGGAGAGATGGTACTCAGGGCTAGCCAGACATGCTGTAGAGCAGGAGCGATGGTGCTCAGCTCTAGCCAGACATGGTGTAGATTAGGAGAGATGGTGCTCAGGGCTAGCCACACATGCTATAGAGCAGGAGAGATGGTACTCAGGGCTAGCCACACATGCTGTAGAGCAGGAGAGATGGTACTCAGGGCTAGCAACACATGCTGTGGAGCAGGAGAGATGGTACTCAGGGCTAGCCACACATGCTGTAGAGCATTAGAGATGGTACTCAGGGTTAGCCACACATGATGTAGAGCAGGAGAGATGGTACTCAGGGCTAGCCACACATGCTGTAGAGCAGGAGAGATGGTGCTCAGGGCTAGCCACACATGCTGTGGAGCAGGAGATATGGTACTCAGGGTTAGCCAGACATGCTGTAGAGCAGGAGAGATGGTACTCAGGGTTAGCCACACATGCTGTAGAGCAGGAGAGATGGTGCTCAGGGCTAGCCAGACATGCTGTAGAGCAGGAGAGATGGTACTCAGGGCTAGCCAGACATGCTGTAGAGCAGGAGAGATGGTGCTCAGGGCTAGCCAGACATGCTGTAGAGCAGGAGATATGGTGCTCAGGGCTTACAACACATGCTGTGGAGCAGGAGAGATGGTACTCAGGGCTAGCCACACATGCTGTGGAGCAGGAGAGATGGTGCTCAGGGCTAGGCAGACATGCTGTAGAGCAGGTGAGATGGTACTCAGGGCTAGCCACACATGCTGTAGAGCAGGAGAGATGGTACTCAGTGCTAGCCAGACATGCTGTGGAGCAGGAGAGATGGTGCTCAGGGCTAGCCAGACATGCTGTAGAGCACTAGAGATGGTACTCAGGGTTAGCCACACATGATGTAGTGCAGGAGAGATGGTACTCAGGGCTAGCCACACATGCTGTAGAGCAGGAGAGATGGAGCTCAGGGCTAGCCACACATGCTGTGGAGCAGGAGAGATGGTACTCAGGGTTAGCCAGACATGCTGTAGAGCAGGAGAGATGGTACTCAGGGTTAGCCACACATGCTGTAGAGCAGGAGAGATGGTACTCAGTGCTAGCCAGACATGCTGTGGAGCAGGAGAGATGGTGCTCAGGGCTAGCCAGACATGCTGTAGAGCACTAGAGATGGTACTCAGGGTTAGCCACACATGATGTAGTGCAGGAGAGATGGTACTCAGGGCTAGCCACACATGCTGTAGAGCAGGAGAGATGGAGCTCAGGGCTAGCCACACATGCTGTGGAGCAGGAGAGATGGTACTCAGGGTTAGCCAGACATGCTGTAGAGCAGGAGAGATGGTACTCAGGGTTAGCCACACATGCTGTAGAGCAGGAGAGATGGTGCTCAGGGCTAGCCAGACATGCTGTAGAGCAGGAGAGATGGTACTCCGGGCTAGCCGGACATGCTGTAGAGCAGGAGAGATGGTGCTCAGGGCTAGGCAGACATGCTGTAGAGCAGGAGAGATGGTGCTCAGGGCTAGCCAGACATGCTGTAGAGCAGAGGCAGTGTGAGCAGGACATTGTTAGTTCTAAACGTCAGGTTTGTCTTCCTTCTCCTAAACACAGACACAGTGTTTTCTCACTACCACTTCGTCCCATCCCTGCTCTGTCTCTGTTTCTGTTTGCCTCCCAAAAGGCACCCTATTCCCTATATAGTGCACTACTTTTAACCAGAGCCCTATTGTTCCTAGTTAAATGTAGCGCACTATATAGGAAATAGGGTGCCATTTGGGAGTGAGTCATCGTGCTGAGCGGACAGGTAAGATGGACGACAAGGCTCCATACAAATGGAGCTCCGAGTGAAACTCTCTCAAGTGTTTGACATTCCTGTCCGTTTGTTGAAAATTCCATCAATTCTTTTTTTTTGTGACATTTGTTGGGACTTTAACCATGGTTAGCCAGAGAACCAGCCAAGGTCACAGTACTGTACTTTTCATCCCAAATGCACATCCTATTCCCTATTTAGTGCACTACTTTAGACCAGAATCCTATGGAACGTTATAGTCAAAGGTATAAAATAAATAGAGTGCTTTTTTTTGGACAAACCGTTGGCTACAAGAGGACCATTGAACTAGAGTTGATAGCTTTTAGGGGTCTACTCACTCTTAAATATGTTTACTCTACTTCTAAAATGGTTTGGGAATAAAAGTCCTACTTTGTTATACATGGCCATATTCCATTTGATGTGTAAATTCTTCAAGAGATCTAGCGTCCTGGAGCCTGTCAAAGGGGCCCAAGTGATATCATGAATGGCTGATACACATTTCTCAAAGGCCAGTCTGCCACTCACACGGAACAAAACAAAATATGAATTCAGAAATTAAATCCAGATTTTGTTTTACAAGTTCCAGAGACAACTCGTCATCTTCTGTTCAGGATGAGACTGAATGACAGGGTGTTTAGGGGTCTCTCACTATATCTCTCTCGCTCTCTCTCTCCTTTCAAAGGGCTTTATTGGCATGGGAAACATATGTTTACATTGTCAGGGCAAGTGAAATTGATAATAAACAAAAGTGAAATAAACAATGAAAATGTACAGTAAACATATGTAACCCATACAGTAAACATTACACAAATGCAACCAATAGTAATGGTGGTAGAGATATTAGAGGTATAAATACTACTAGTAGTAATGGTGGTAGAGATATTAGAGGTATAAATACTACTAGTAGTAATGGTGGTAGAGATATTAGAAGTATAAATACTATTAGTAGTAATGGTGGTAGAGATATTAGAAGTATAAATACTACTAGTAGTAATGGTGGTAGAGATATTAGAGGTATAAATACTACTAGTAGTAATGGTGGTAGAGATATTAGAAGTATAAATACTATTAGTAGTAATGGTGGTAGAGATATTAGAGGTATAAATACTACTAGTAGTAATGGTGGTAGAGATATTAGAAGTATAAATACTTTTAGTAGTAATGGTGGTAGAGATATTAGAAGTATAAATACTACTAGTAGTAATGGTGGTAGAGATATTAGAGGTATAAATACTACTAGTAGTAATGGTGGTAGAGATATTAGAAGTATAAATACTACTAGTAGTAATGGTGGTAGAGATATTAGAAGTATAAATACTACTAGTAGTAATGGTGGTAGAGATATTAGAAGTATAAATACTACTAGTAGTAATGGTGGTAGAGATATTAGAAGTATAAATACTACTAGTAGTAATGGTGGTAGAGATATTAGAAGTATAAATACTATTAGTAGTAATGGTGGTAGAGATATTAGAGGTATAAATACTACTAGTAGTAATGGTGGTAGAGATATTAGAGGTATACAAACTACTAGTGGTAATGGTAGTATAGATATTAGAGGTATAAATACTACTAGTGGTAATGGTAGTAGTAGAGATATTAGAGGTATACAAACTACTAGTGGTAATGGTAGTATAGATATTAGAGGTATAAATACTACTAGTGGTAATGGTAGTAGTATAGATATTAGAAGTATAAATACTACTAGTAGTAATGGTGGTAGAGATATTAGAAGTATAAATACTACTAGTAGTAATGGTGGTAGAGATATTAGAAGTATAAATACTACTAGTAGTAATGGTGGTAGAGATATTAGAAGTATAAATACTACTAGTAGTAATGGTGGTAGAGATATTAGAAGTATAAATACTACTAGTAGTAATGGTGGTAGAGATATTAGAAGTATAAATACTATTAGTAGTAATGGTGGTAGAGATATTAGAGGTATAAATACTACTAGTAGTAATGGTGGTAGAGATATTAGAGGTATAAATACTACTAGTGGTAATGGTAGTAGTATAGATATTAGAGGTATAAATACTACTAGTGGTAATGATACTAGTGGTAATGATACTAGTGGTAATGATACTAGTGGTAATGGTAGTAAGGATATTAGAGGTATAAATACTACTACTGGTAATGCTAGTATAGATAGTAGAGGTATACATGATACTAGTGGTAATGGTGGTAGTAGAGATAGTATCAATGTCCCTATTAATGATTTATTATAGAAGGCGGAAACGGCAGTAGGCGCTGTTGCGCCTTCTTCCCCACACTGTCAGTGATGTCGAGGAACTTTTTTCCTTGCACAACACTCCCACAGCCCTCACCTCCCCCCTAAAGACTGTCTCGTCATTGTTGGCAGTCAGGCCTACTACTGTTGTGTCTTCTGCAAACTTGATGATTGAGTTGGAGGTGGCTGAGCGTGCACCCCTGTGGAGCCCCTGTCTTGAGGATCAGAGAAGTCGAGGTGTTGTTTCCTACCTTCACAACCTGGGGGCGGGCCGTCAGGAAGTCAAGGCCCCAGTTGCGCAAGGCGGGGTTGAGACCCACGGCGTAATGATGAGCTTGGAGGGTACTATGGTGTTGAATGCTGAGCTGTAGTGAATGAACAGCATTCTCACATAGGTATTCCTCTTGTCCAGATGGGTTAGGGCAGTGTGCAGTGTGACAGCGATTGCATCGTCTGTGGATCTATTGGGGCGTTAAGCAAATTGAAGTGGGTCTAGGGTGTCAGGTAAGGTAGAGGTGACATGGTCCTTAACTAGCCTCTCAAAGCACTTCATGATGACAGAAGTGAGGGCTACGGGGAGATAGTCATTTAGTTAAGTTTCTTGGGTACAGGAAACATGATGGACATCTTGAAGCAAGTGGGGACAACAGACTGGGATCGGGAGAGATTGAATATGTACGTAAACACTCCAGCCAGCTGGTCTGCACATGCTCTGAGTATGCTGCTAGGGACGCTGTCTGGGCCGGGAAGCCTTGTGAGGGTTAAAAAGTTCATGTGTATGTATTTAGCTAAGGTGTATGTAAACTTCCGACTTCAACTGTACACCTTAGACAAATAAATTTAAACTCAGTTTTCCTCAGTTCTCTCCCTCCCCCTCTATCTGTCTCTGTCTCTCTCTCTCTCTGTCTCTCTCTCTCTCTGTCTCTCTCTCTGTCACTCTCTCTGTCTCTGTCTCTCTCTGTCTGTCTCTCTCTCTCTCTCTCCCTCCCCCTCTGTCTGTCTCTCTCTCTCTCTCTCCCTCCCCCTCTCTCTCTCTCTGTCTCTCTCTCTCTCTCTCTCTGTCTCTCTCTCTGTCTCTGTCTCTGTCTCTCTGTCTCTCTCTCTCTGTCTCTCTCTCTGTCTCTGTCTCTCGTGTCTCTCTCTCTCTCTCTCTCTCTCTCTCTCTCTGTCTCTGTCTCTCTCTGTCTCTCTCTGTCTCTCTCTCTCTCTCTCTCTCTCTATCTCTCTCTCTCTCTCTCTCTCTCTCTCTCTCTCCTAACATGAGCAATGAGGTTTCTATGACAACCACTGGGTTGCGAAAAGGGATGATTGTAGGCTCATACAGCAGCTGGCTTTCCTCTCTGGTATCCATCCCACCCCTCAGTCTCATCCCGCTCTCCCTTTAGCTAGCTGCCTCTGAAAAGAGAGGGAAGAGACTGGCTCTCCTCTCTGGTATCCATCCCACCTCTCAGTCTCATCCCTCTCTCCCCTTTAGCTAACTGCCTATGAGAAGAGAGGGAAGAGAGGGAATCAGGGGAAGCAGAGAATGAAGAGAGAGAGGCATTGAATTGATACTCTGTAAACAACGGGGATAAGTCTCTACAACAGAGGGGATTAAAGGAATAGTGGAGTTAGAGTGTGATGAGTGGAAGAGGGGAGAGTCACAACTGTCTCTATCTGTCTGTCTCTCTCTCTCTCTCTCTCTTTCTCTCTCTCTCTCTCTCTCTCTCTCTCTCTCTCTCTCTCTCTCTCTCTCTCTCTCTCTCTCTCTCTCTCTCTCTCTCTCTCTCTCTCAACTCCTCCTTTCCTAGTTGTTGGAACGCTGTCTGGTGCAATCATCTCCCTGCTTTATGTATTTATTTATTTTCGTTATCACGTTTCACCACAAAACAACACATGGCGGTAATCTGGTTTGTAAATTATTCCCAGTGCTGGAAAATCCCTTTTCGTCCTCATATTTCCCATCCCAATAACTATCCCAAGAACGTAACATATCTGCCAGTTCTGTAAATTGGAAGTTGCTCCAGAGGTATTCAAGCTGTTTCTATCTACGTCCTGTTTCAGTGCAGCACTTCTGATCAGAGTCCTGAGGGCGCTATGTAGGGACTAGAGTGTTATTTTGGATACAGGCTCTGTCTTTATCTGCTCACAGCAGAACGGAGAAGCTTCCCTCTCAAATCACTACAGTCGGACACTTCAGTGGCTTTGGATTAGATTTTTAGAGTCCCGGTAATACAACCCCTATTTAAACACTAACTCATGTCTACAGTATGGAGGATATTTAAACACTAAACACTAACTCATGTCTACAGTCTGGAGGATATTTAAACACTGTCTCATGTCTACAGTCTGGAGGATATTTTAACACTAAACACTAACTCATGGCTACAGTATTATAATATATTTAAACACTAACTCATGTCTACAGTCTGGAGGATATTTAAACACTAAACACTAACTCATGGCTACAGTATTATAATATATTTAAACACTAACTCATGTCTACAGTCTGGAGGATATTTAAACACTAAACACTAACTCATGTCTACAGTATTAGAATATATTTAAACACTAACTCATGTCTACAGTCTGGAGGATATTTAAACACTAACTCATGTCTACAGTCTGGAGGATATTTAAACACTAAACACTAACTCATGTCTACATTATTAGAATATAATTAAACACTAACTCATGTCTACAGTATGGAGGATATTTAAACACTAAACACTAACTCATGTCTACAGTATTAGAATATATTTAAACACTAACTCATGTCTACAGTATTAGAATATATTGAAACACTAAACACTAACTCATGTCTACATTATTAGAATATATTTAAACACTAACTCATGTCTACAGTATGGAGGATATTTAAACACTAAACACTAACTCATGTCTACAGTATTAGAATATATTTAAACACTAACTCATGTCTACAGTATTAGAATATATTGAAACACTAAACACTAACTCATGTCTACATTATTAGAATATATTTAAACACTAACTTATGTCTGCAGTATGGAGGATATTTAAACACTAAACACTAACTCATGTCTACATTATTAGAATATATTTAAACACTAACTTATGTCTACAGTCTGGAGGATATTTAAACACTAACTCATGTCTACAGTATGGAGGATATTTAAACACTAGCTCGTGTCTACAGTATTAGAATATATTTAAACACTAACTCATGTCTACAGTATTAGAATATATTTAAACACTAACTCATGTCTACAGTCTGGAGGATATTTAAACACTAAACACTAACTCATGTCTACAGTATGGAGGATATTTAAACACTGTCTCATGTCTACAGTATGGAGGATATTTAAACACTAAACACTAACTCATGTCTACATTATTAGAATATATTTAAACACTAACTCATGTCTACAGTATGGAGGATATTTAAACACTAAACACTAACTCATGTCTACAGTATTAGAATATATTTAAACACTAACTCATGTCTACAGTATTAGTATATATTGAAACACGAAAAACTAACTCATGTCTACATTATTAGAATATATTTAAACACTAACTCATGTCTACAGTATGGAGGATATTTAAACACTAAACACTAACTCATGTCTACAGTATTAGAATATATTTAAACACTAACTCATGTCTACAGTATTAGAATATATTGAAACACTAAACACTAACTCATGTCTACAGTATTAGAATATATTTAAACACTAACTCATGTCTACAGTCTGGAGGACATTTAAACACTAAACACTAACTCATGTCTACAGTATTAGAATATATTTAAACACTGTCTCATGACTACAGTATTAGAATATATTTAAACACTAACTCATGTCTACAGTATTAGAATATATTTAAACACTAACTCATGTCTACAGTATGGAGGATATTTAAACACTGTCTCATGTCTACAGTATGGAGGATATTTAAACACTAAACACTAACTCATGTCTACATTATTAGAATATATTTAAACACTAACTCATGTCTACAGTATGGAGGATATTTAAACACTAAACACTAACTCATGTCTACAGTATTATAATATATTTAAACACTAACTCATGTCTACAGTATTAGAATATATTGAAACACCAAACACTAACTCATGTCTACAGTATTAGAATATATTTAAACACTAACTCATGTCTACAGTATGGAGGATATTTAAACACTAGCTCATGTCTACAGTATTATAATATATATAAACACTAACTCATGTCTACATTCTGGAAGATATTTAAACACTAAACACTAACTCATGTCTACAGTATTAGAATATATTTAAACACTAACTCATGTCTACAGTCTGGAAGATATTTAAACACTAACTCATGTCTACAGTATGGAGGATATTTAAACACTGTCTCATGTCTACAGTATGGAGGATATTTAAACACTAAACACTAACTCATGTCTACATTATTAGAATATATTTAAACACTAACTCATGTCTACAGTATGGAGGATATTTAAACACTAAACACTAACTCATGTCTACAGTATTAGAATATATTTAAACACTAACTCATGTCTACAGTATTAGTATATATTGAAACACGAAAAACTAACTAATGTCTACATTATTAGAATATATTTAAACACTAACTCATGTCTACAGTATGGAGGATATTTAAACACTAAACACTAACTCATGTCTACAGTATTAGAATATATTTAAACACTAACTCATGTCTACAGTATTAGAATATATTGAAACACTAAACACTAACTCATGTCTACAGTATTAGAATATATTTAAACACTAACTCATGTCTACAGTCTGGAGGACATTTAAACACTAAACACTAACTCATGTCTACAGTATTAGAATATATTTAAACACTGTCTCATGACTACAGTATTAGAATATATTTAAACACTAACTCATGTCTACAGTATTAGAATATATTTAAACACTAACTCATGTCTACAGTATGGAGGATATTTAAACACTATCTCATGTCTACAGTATGGAGGATATTTAAACACTAAACACTAACTCATGTCTACATTATTAGAATATATTTAAACACTAACTCATGTCTACAGTATGGAGGATATTTAAACACTAAACACTAACTCATGTCTACAGTATTAGAATATATTTAAACACTAACTCATGTCTACAGTATTAGTATATATTGAAACACGAAAAACTAACTAATGTCTACATTATTAGAATATATTTAAACACTAACTCATGTCTACAGTATGGAGGATATTTAAACACTAAACACTAACTCATGTCTACAGTATTAGAATATATTTAAACACTAACTCATGTCTACAGTATTAGAATATATTGAAACACTAACTCATGTCTACAGTATGGAGGATATTTAAACACTAGCTCATGTCTACAGTATTATAATATATATAAACACTAACTCATGTCTACATTCTGGAAGATATTTAAACACTAAACACTAACTCATGTCTACAGTATTAGAATATATTTAAACACTAACTCATGTCTACAGTCTGGAAGATATTTAAACACTAACTCATGTCTACAGTATGGAGGATATTTAAACACTAAACACTAACTCATGTCTACAGTCTGGAGGATATTTAAACACTAAACACTAACTCATGTCTACAGTCTGGAATATATTTAAACACTAACTCATGTCTACATTATGGAGGATATTTAAACACTAACTAGTGTCTAAAGTATTAGAATATATTTAAACACTAAACACTAACTCATGTCTACAGTCTGGAAGATATTAAACTCTAAACACTAACTCATGTCTACAGTATGGAGGATAAGTCTGTCTGTCTGTCTGTCTGTCTGTCTGTCTGTCTGTCACTGCCTGCCGGAAACAGAAACACAGTTTGGATGGAAAATTCCTCATGATACGCAAGGAAATCCCATTCTCTGTAAATCTATGTGTTTTTGACACAAACGGCATGATAGCCACTAACAGTCCCCAGACAGTACTAATAGACATCAGAACACTGGCAGGATCCATACATCAACTCAGATAACTTCAAATTAGAGCAAGACATCCACATGCCTTGGACTGGGCTGGAGGACACAGGGAAGGATGTCTGCTGAGTTAAAGAGACATGTCCGGTAATACCTGATATGAATGTAGATCTCTGGAGAAGCTCTGCGTAGCGAGCAGTATAATGACCAGAGTTGTCCCGGTCATTTTACTGGTCACCTTTCACTCCAAAAAATACAACCCCACCAAACCTCTACATCTTCAGTGTCATTACATCAGATAAACCTGAAGTCAACTTCACAACTTAACTAACCTCCTACATCAGATAAA
>NC_143043.1:54929946-54937446 GCF_057628025.1 Oncorhynchus mykiss | reverse complement strand
CTCTCTCCACCCTCTCCTCTCCCCATCCTCTCTCCACCCTCTCTATCCTCTCTCCATCCTCTCCTCTCTCCTCTCCCCATCCTCTCTCCACCCTCTCTATCCTCTCTCCATCCTCTCCTCTCTCCATCCTCTCCACCCTCTCTATCCTCTCTCCATCCTCTCCTCTCTCCATCCTCTCTCCAACCTCTCCTCTCTCCGTCCTCTTCACCCCCACTATTAAAAATGCAACTCCAACAGAATCAAAACTTTATCCAACATTTCCAAATGAGTCTATAATCACATAGGCATATCTCTGCATCCTAATTGAAAATTACTTCAACATTAATTTGGCCCTAACTATTTGCTATGGTAAAGGTACAATTTATCTTGGGGGTTGATGGATTAAATTGAGTTGAAAACATTAACGTAATCACCTTGGAGAGTACTTTAAAAACTCAATTTAATCCTCAACATTTAATTAACCCATTTGAGATGTGAGACCTCATGTCCCAAAAATATACATCCACATAATAACATGATACCTGCACCACAAATGGCACCCTATTCCCTATATAGTGCACTACTTTTGACCAGAGCCCTAGTTGAAAGAAGTGCACTGAAGGTGCCATTTGGGACACAGTCTGAATGAGTAATGACACTAACTTCAAATGTGTTTTAGTATTTAATGCTGAAATTGTTATAAAACATGTATACAAAATGGTCAGCTTATTATTGTTACACGATATCGATCAAGATCAATTAATATTTTTGAGAACAAATATGGATAAATGATTGTTTATTCCCTCAGATTTGGCATTCTGTGAAGACCAAGAGGACATTCAGATTGGAACTGTGTTTAACTAACATTTAAATCACTAAAACACTAAAACATGTTCAAAAAGGATATGTGCTGTATAAATGCATAGAGATGTTTTTTTTTTTATCATGGAATGTTCAACATCTCAACCAAACCACTAAGCCACAAAGTTAATAAGTCAGAAAAAAAGGCAGGATGTACCGTGGTCTCTCTTTGTATGTCCATACTAACCCATGGGAAGGAGGGAGAGAGAGATAGGGAGAGATAAAGAATGAGAGAGAGTGGAGAGATCTCCTCTCCTCTCCTCTCCTCTCCTCTCCTCTCCTCTCCTCTCCTCTCCTCTCCTCTCCTCTCCTCTCCTCTCCTCTCCTCTCCTCTCCTCTCCTCTCTTCTCTTCTCTTCTCTTCTCTTCTCTTCTCTCATCTTCTCTTCTCTTCTCTTCTCTTCTCTTCTCTTCTCTTCTCTTCTCTTCTCTTCTCTTCCCTTCCCTTCCCTTCCCTTCCCTTCCCTTCTCTTCTCTCCTCTCATCTTCCCTCTCCTCTCCTCTTCTCTTCTTCTCCTCTCATCTTCCTCTCTCCTCTCCCTCTCCTCTTCGTCTCCTCTCCCTCTCCCTCTCCTCTCGTCTCCTCCTCCTCCTCTTTCTCTCCTGTCCTGTCCTGTCCTCTTCCTCTCCTCTCCTCATCTTCCTCTCTCTCTCCTCCCGGCTCCTCTTCCTCTTTCTGTCCTGTCCTCTTCATCTCCTGTCCTCTCCTCTCCTCTCCCTCGCCTCTCCTCTCCTCTTCCTCACCTCTTCATCTCCCTCTCTCCTGCCCTTTTCCTCTCCTCTTCCACCCTTTTCCTGTCCTCTCCTGTGCTCTTCCTCTTCCGCTCCTCTTCTGTCCTCTCCTCTTCTGCCCTCTCCTCTTCTGTCCTCTCCTCTTCTGTCCTCTCCTCTTCTGTCCTCTCCTTTTCCTCTCATGTCCTGTCTTCTCCAGTCCTGTCCTCTTCATCTCCTATTTTCCTCTCCAGTAGCCATAGTTTCATCTCTCACTAAACCATCAACTGTCTAGGACAAACACAGAGACAACTTGTTGTGGTTGGGACCTGCAGACTAGCTATGTTTCAGCCAAACAATAAAATATCAACATTCTGATTACCGGCTCCTCTACATAATAATAATAATTAGACACAAATTACTAATCGAGTTTAAAGAACCTTCGTTAGTCTAAAGCGACTAAGTGGTGAATAATTAGCCTGCGTCCCAAATGAAACCATATTCACCATAGTAACGCACTACGGAGGGAACAGGGTGCAGTTTGGGAGGTAGACACTAAGAACACAATAGAGCTGCATTATAAGGTTAAAACAGAGGAAGCTAAGGACACCATGGAGCGTTATGGTGTGTGTGTGTGTGTGTGTGTGTGTGTGTGTGTGTGTGTGTGTGTGTGTGTGTGTGTGTGTGTGTGTGTGTGTGTGTGTGTGTGTGTGTGGCCACAACCTTGTTTGGCAAATATAGAAAACGCATGTGCATTCTAGTTACAGTATGTGCAGTGTCTCAGAGTTGGGCTGTAGTTAGATAGACTGTTGTCTCAGAGTTGGGCTGTAGTTAGACTGTTGTTTCAGAGTTGGGCTGTAGTTAGACTGTTGTTTCAGAGTTGGTCTGTAGTTAGACTGTTGTCTCAGAGTTGGGCTGTAGTTAGATAGACGGTTGTTTCAGAGTTGGGCTGTAGTTAGATAGACGGTTGTTTCAGCATTGGGCTGTAGTTAGATAGACTGTTGTTTCAGAGTTGGGCTGTAGTTAGACTGTTGTCTCAGAGTTGGGCTGTAGTTAGATAGACGGTTGTTTCAGAGTTGGGCTGTAATTAGATAGACTGTTGTTTCAGAGTTGGGCTGTAATTAGATAGACTGTTGTTTCAGAGTTGGGCTGTAGTTAGATAGACTGTTGTTTCAGAGTTGGGCTGTAGTTAGATAGACTGTTGTTTCAGAGTTGGGCTGTAATTAGATAGACTGTTGTTTCAGAGTTGGGCTGTAGTTAGATAGACTGTTGTTTCAGAGTTGGGCTGTAGATAGATGGACTGTTGTTTCAGAGTTGGGCTGTAGTTAGATAGACTGTTGTCTCAGAGTTAGGCTGTAGTTAGATAACACCAAGGTTGAAACATTATTTGATATCCTTTCTCTGGGTTGGCCTGGCGGTATCCCCCTCCTCCTCGTCCTCCTCCCCATCTCCCTCCTCCCCATCCTCCTCCCTCCTCCTCATCCCTCCTCCTCCTCATCCTCCCTCCTCCTCCTCCTCTACCCCTCCTCCTCCCCCTCCCCCTCCTCCTCCTCTCCCTCCTCCTCCCTCCTCCTCCTCCTCTCCCCCTCCTCTCCCTCCTCCTCCTCCTCCTCCCTCCTCCTCCTCCCTCCTCCCCCTACTCCTCCTCCCCCAACCCCTCCTCCTCTCCCTCCTCCTCCCCCACGGATAGCGGGGACCTGTGAGGGGCAGAGTGGGGGAAGGTGATAGTACCCTGGGTCGGGTTGGCGGGGCTCACCCCCGGAGGGGTAATTGGGGTAGGATGGCTCAGGGCCGAGGTAGTGACCAACCCAGCCTTTGAGCTGCAGGGGGAACCCCTCAGTAGGATCCATGTGGCCCCGCCTAGAAGGGAAGAGAAGGAGAAGAGGAAGAAGGTTAGGAATGTGGGATGGTCATTACAGCCTGTTTCAGTCCAGCAAATCTGAATTTACAAGACCGACCAAAGGGTCCAACCATTTCTCGCTCTCTCATTATGAGGCTGGAAGCCAGTCTATACTGTACATCAGTATATAGTGTACCATCAGTCTATACTGGACATCAGTCCATACTAGACATCAGTCTATAGTGGACATCAGTCTATACTAGACATCAGTCTATAGTGTACCATCATTCTATATTGGACATCAGTCTATACTGGACATCAGTCTATACTAGACATCAGTCTATACTGGACATCAGTCTATACTGGAAGTCAGTCTATACTGGACATCAGTCTATACTGTACATCAGTCTATACAAGACATCAGTCTATAGTGTACCATCAGTCTATACTGTACATCAGTCTATACTGTACATCAGTCTATAGTGTACCATCAGTCTATACTGGACATCAGTCTACAGGTTACATCAGTCTATAGTGTACCATCAGTCTATACTGGACATCAGTCTATACTGTACATCAGTCTATACTGGACATCAGTCTATACTGGAAGTCAGTCTATACTGGACATCAGTCTATACTGTACATCAGTCTATACTGGACATCAGTCTATAGTGTACCATCAGTCTATACTGTACATCAGTCTATACTGGACATCAGTCTATAGTGTACCATCAGTCTATACTGGACATCAGTCTACAGTGTACATCAGTCTATAGTGTACCATCAGTCTATACTGGACATCAGTCTATACTGTACATCAGTCTATAGTGTACCATCAGTCTATAGTGTACATCAGTCAATGCTGTACATCAGTCTATACTGGACATCAGTCTATACTGGAAGTCAGTCTATACTGTACATCAGTCTATAGTGTACCATCAGTCTATAGTGGAAGCCAGTCTATACTGTACATCAGTCTATACTGGACATCAGTCTATACTAGACATCAGTCTATACTAGACATCAGTCTATACTGGACATCAGTCTATGCTGGACATCAGTCTATACTGGACATCAGTCTATACTAGACATCAGTCTATGCTGGACATCAGTCTATACTGTACATCAGAAAAAAGTGTACATCAGTCTATACTGTACATCAGTCTATACTGGACATCAGTCTATACTAGACATCAGTCTATACTGGACATCAGTCTATGCTGGACATCAGTCTATACTGGACATCAGTCTATACTAGACATCAGTCTGTGCTGGACATCAGTCTATACTGGACATTAGTCTATACAGGACATCAGTCTATAGTGTAGCATCAGTCTATACTGGTCATCAGTCTATACTGGACATCAGTCTATAGTGTAGCATCAGTCTATAGTGTAGCATCACTCTATAGTGTAGCATCACAGGAAAACCATCTGTAAAGCTGAGCAGTGTGCTGAAAATACGGGATGTGTCCCAATAGCACTCTATTCCTTATGAAGTGCACTACTTGTGAACAGAGACATATGGAAAGTAGTGCACTATATAGGGAACAGATGGTTAGCAGATGTTAATGGTCACATGGTTAGCAGATGTTATTGGTCACATGGTTAGCAGATGTTAATGGTCACATACACATGGTTAGTAGATGTTAATGGGAGTGTAATGTACGTGAAATGCCTGGGGTTCGCCCGGGGTTCGCCCGGGGATTGGGCTTGTAAGGCTCTGATTGTCCAAAATGGTTCCAACAACTCTTTTACTGTTGTTCTTCTTTGTAGATGTCCAGTATCCGGTGACTTGTTGTGTCGTCCTGAACAGAACTACAGAGTTGATTTTCCTTGCATTTGCAATTGAAGATACTTCTTTGAAGGTAGGCTTAGCCAGCCGTATCGATGGTTCCCCAATGTGGGGATGAGAGCAGTGTAATACGATGGTTTTAGCAGAGTAACAGCATGGTCTTATTTAAATTCGAAGGATTTCAACGGATACTTTCCTTAGGACAGCTAAATCAGCCGTACCAGTGATTGTCCGGAAGGTGAGTTTATCTTCTCCACCTCGTGTTGAGATTCAAAGTTCAAACCATTTTAAATGTGTAACTGCCGCTTTCACGCTTTTTATGGTTCAATGTGTTGATTTCTTAACCTCAAGTTCCAACATTTTTAATGACATCACAAAATAACAAACAAAATGACATTAGTGTTCTATAGATCGCCTGTGTCCCCATGTTCTACGTTACAAATGTTGTTACAGTATTTTCTTTTGAACGTGTTAGAGTTTCAGTGGGCAAAAGGGTTTGTTGAGACAAAGCACATTCCTTTGGTGTATTTGGCTCTCCTCCCTTGATTTACAACGTGAGTTAGTTCTTTCCTTCCCTCTCTACAGGTGAAAGGGGGTCTGATTGAAGTTATTCATTGCAAACCTGATATGACATATTTGGATTGTCATGGACAGTCATGACAACATGTTATAGACAGTACCAGTCAAAGTTGACACACCAATTCATTCAATAGTGAAGACATCACAACTATAAAACAACACATGTGGAATCATGTGGTAACCAAAAAAAGTGTTAAAACAAATGAAAATAGATTTTAGATTCTTCCATGTAGCCACCATTTGCCTTGATGAAAGCTTTGCACACTATTGGCATTATCTCAACCAGCTTCATGAGGTAGTCACATGGAATGCATTTCAATTAACAGGTGTGCCTTGTTAAAAGTTCATTTGTGGAATTTCTTTCCGTCTGAATGCGTTTGAGCCAATCAGATGTGTTGTGAGAAGGTAGAGGTGGTATACAGAAAACAGCCCTATTTGGTAATTTCTTCACTATTATTCTACCATGTAGAAAATAGTAAAAATAAAGAAAAACCCTGGAAAGAGTAGGTGTGTCCAAACTTTTGACTGGTACTGTACATATGTTTATGTTGTCATTTAGCAGACATTCTTATCCAGAACAACTTGAGGTTAAGGTCAAATTCGCAGCATTTTTTTCCCCACCTAGTCATCTCGGGGATTCAAACCAGCGACCTTTAGTTTTACTGGCCCAATGCTCTGAACCACTAGGCAACCTGTCACGCAAGACAGGGTCAGAATGGGTTGGTAGTTGGTCTGGGAGGGAGATTCATTATCAATGAAATAATCCGGTCTTTCCCAACAAATTAATCAACTCCAACATTTGAACATGAACATTCACTTTTTTGATGTTCACTTCATGTACACTGCATGCAACATGCAAACATTTCTAAGATTTTACTGAGTTACAGTTCGTATTAGGAAATTGAAATAAATTCATTAGGCCCTAATCTATGGATTTCACATGACTGGGAAAACAGATATGCATCTGTTGGTCACAGATACCTTAAAAAAATGTAGGGGCGTGGATCAGAAAACCAGTCAGCATCTGGTGTGACCACCATTTGTCTCATTTAGCACATAGAGTTGATCAGGCTGTTGATCAGACTGTTGATCAGGCTGGTGATCAGACTGTTGAACAGGCTGGTGATCAGGCTGTTGACCAGGCTGTTGATCAGACTGTTGATCAGGCTGTTGACCAGGCTGTTGATTGCAGCCTGTAGAATGTTGTCCCACTCCTCTTCAATGGCTGTGCGAACTTGCTGATTATTGTTGGGAACTGTAACAAGGTGTCATACACGTCGATCCAGAGCATCCCACACATGCTCAATGTGTGTATTGTCTGGTGAGTCTGTAGGCCATGGAAGATCTGGGACATTTTCAGCTTCCAGGAATTGTGTCCAGATCCTTGGGACATGGGGCATATATACATACCACAACCCCACTGCCACCATGGGGCACTCTGTTCACAACGTTGACATCAGCAATACGCTCGCCCACAAGACACCATACACGCTGTCTGCCTAGTAGACAGAATGAGATGCCATCTGCCCAGTACAGTTGAATCCGGGATTCATCCATGAAGAGTACACTTCTACAGCCAGTGCCCATAGAAGGTGAGCATTTGGCCACTGAAGTCAGTTACGACTCCGAACTGCAGTCAGGTCAAGACCTTGGTGAGGAACAAAGAGCAACAGAGAAGGTTTCTGAAAGTTTGTGCAAAGCTACAGTTTCTGTTGATCTCAGAAGATCCTGGACTGG
>NC_143043.1:54907446-54927446 GCF_057628025.1 Oncorhynchus mykiss | reverse complement strand
TCTCAGGGCCAAATACAACCACTCACTGGAACCCTGTCTCAGGGCCAAATAAAACCACTCACTGGAACCCTGTCTCAGGGCCAAATACAACCACTCACTAAACCCTGTCTCAGGGCCAACTACAACCACTCACTAAACCCTGTCTCAGGGCCAAATACAACCACTCACTAAACCCTGTCTCAGGGCCAAATACAACCACTCACTGGAACCCTGTCTCAGGGCCAAATAAAACCACTCACTGGAACTCTGTCTCAGGGCCAAATACAACCACTCACTGGAACCCTGTCTCAGGGCCAAATACAACCACTCACTAAACCCTGTCTCAGGGCCAAATACAACCACCCACTAAACCCTGTCTCAGGGCCAAATACAACCACTCACTAAACCCTGTCTCAGGGCCAAATACAACCACTCACTAAACCCTGTCTCAGGGCCAAATACAACCACTCACTGGAACCCTGTCTCAGGGAAAAATACAACCACTCACTAAACCCTGTCTCAGGGCCAAATACAACCACTCACTGGAACCCTGTCTCAGGGCCAAATAAAACCACTCACTGGAACCCTGTCTCAGGGCCAAATACAACCACTCACTAAACCCTGTCTCAGGGCCAAATACAACCACTCACTAAACCCCGTCTCAGGGCCAAATACAACCACTCACTAAACCCTGTCTCAGGGCCAAATACAACCACTCACTAAACCCTGTCTCAGGGCCAAATACAACCACTCACTAGAACCCTGTTTCAGGGCCAAATAAAAACACTCACTGGAACCCTGTCTCAGGGCCAAATACAACCACTCACTAAACCCTGTCTCAGGGCCAAATACAACCACTCACTAAACCCTGTCTCAGGGCCAAATACAACCACTCACTAAACCCTGTCTCAGGGCCAAATACAACCACTCACTAAACCCTGTCTCAGGGCCAAATACAACCACTCACTAAACCCTGTCTCAGGGCCAAATACAACCACTCACTGGAACCCTGTCTCAGGGCCAAATAAAACCACTCACTGGAACCCTGTCTCAGGGCCAAATACAACCACTCACTAAACCCTGTCTCAGGGCCAAATACAACCACTCACTGGAACCCTGTCTCAGGGCCAAATAAAACCACTCACTGGAACCCTGTCTCAGGGCCAAATACAACCACTCACTAAACCCTGTCTCAGGGCCAAATACAACCACTCACTAAACCCTGTCTCAGGGCCAAATACAACCACTCACTAAACCCTGTCTCAGGGCCAAATACAACCACTCACTAAACCCTGTCTCAGGGCCAAATACAACCACTCACTAGAACCCTGTTTCAGGGCCAAATAAAAACACTCACTGGAACCCTGTCTCAGGGCCAAATACAACCACTCACTAAACCCTGTCTCAGGGCCAAATACAACCACTCACTAAACCCTGTCTCAGGGCCAAATACAACCACTCACTAAATCCTGTCTCAGGGCCAAATACAACCACTCACTAAACCCTGTCTCAGGGCCAAATACAACCACTCACTAAACCCTGTCTCAGGGACAAATACAACCACTCACTAAACCCTGTCTCAGGGCCAAATACAACCACTCACTAAACCCTGTCTCAGGGCCAAATACAACCACTCACTAAACCCTGTCTCAGGGCCAAATACAACCACTCACTGGAACCCTGTCTCAGGGCCAAATAAAACCACTCACTAAACCCTGTCTCAGGGCCAAATACAACCACTCACTGGAACTCTGTCTCAGGGCCAAATAAATCCACTCACTGGAACCCTGTCTCAGGGCCAAATACAACCACTCAGTAAACCCTGTCTCAGGGCCAAATAAAACCACTCACTGGAACCCTGTCTCAGGGCCAAATACAACCACCCACTAAACACTGTCTCAGGGCCAAATACAAACACTCACTAAACCCTGTCTCAGGGCCAAATACAACGACCCACTAAACGCTGTCTCAGGGCCAAATACAACCACTCACTAAACCCTGTCTCAGGGCCAAATACAACCTCTCACTAAACCCTGTCTCAGGGCCAAATACAACCACTCACTGGAACCCTGTCTCAGTGTGTCCCAGTGTGTCTCAGTGTGTCTCAGTGTTTCTCAGTGTGTCTCAGTGTGTCTCAGTGTGTGTCTCAGTGTGTCTCAGTGTGTCTCAGTGTGTGTCTCAGTGTGTCTCAGTGTGTCTCAGTGTGTCTCAGTGTGTCTCAGTGTGTGTCTCAGTGTGTCTCAGTGTGTGTCTCAGTGTGTCTCAGTGTGTGTCTCAGTGTGTGTCTCAGTGTGTGTCTCAGTGTGTGTCTCAGTGTGTGTCTCAGTGTGTCTCAGTGTGTGTCTCAGTGTGTGTCTCAGTGTGTGTCTCAGTGTGTGTCTCAGTGTGTGTCTCAGTGTGTCTCAGTGTGTGTCTCAGTGTGTGTGTGTCTCAGTGTGTCTCAGTGTGTCTCAGTGTGTCTCAGTGTGTCTCAGTGTGTCTCAGTGTGTGTCTCAGTGTGTCTCAGTGTGTCTCAGTGTGTCTCAGTGTGTGTCTCAGTGTGTGTCTCAGTGTGTTTGTGTCTCAGTGTGTGTCTCAGTGTGTGTGTGTCTCAGTGTGTCTCAGTGTGTCTCAGTGTGTGTCTCAGTGTGTGTCTCAGTGTGTGTGTGTCTCAGTGTGTCTCAGTGTGTGTGTGTGTCTCAGTGTGTGTGTGTCTCAGTGTTTGTGTCTGTGTGTATGTGTGTGTTAAGGGCCAGAGGAAACAGACATCCCAAACACGATGAGCATGCAGCTAATCTATTTCCAGTGGTGACCACCCACAAGGTCTGGACAGTAGGGCGTCTGTGTGTGTGTGTATGTGTCAGGCTTCAGCGCTGATCATCTGTCATCTTGAAATATTATTGGCCCTGGCCCCTCTGATGTCACCAGGGCACTGATAAGGTGGGACTGGATGAGTGGAAGAGAAAAAGGAGGAATGAGGAGGGGGAGGAAGAGGAGGAGGAGGAATGAGGAGTAGGAATTACGGGAGGAGGAAGAGGAGGAGGAGCATGACTGTGGAGGAGGAGTGAGGGGAGGAGGAAGAGGAGGAGGAGGAGGAATGTGGAGGAGAAATGAGGGGAGGAGGAAGAGAATGAGGAGGAGCATGAATGTGGAGAAGTGAGGGGGAGGGGAAGAGGAGGAGGATTGTAGAGGAGGAGTGAAGGGGAGGAGGAAGAAAAGGAAGAGGAATGTAGAGGAGGAGTGAGGGGAGGAGGAAGAGGAAGAGGAGGAGGAATGTGGAAGATGAGGAGGAATGTGGAGGAGAAATTAGGAGGAATATGGAGGAGAAGTGAGGGGGAGGGGGAGGAGGAAGAGGAGGAGGAATGTTGAGGAGAAGTGAGGAGGAATATGGAGGAGAAGTCAAGGGGAGGGGAGGAGGAAGAGGAGGAGGAATGTGGAGGAGGAGGAATGTGGAGGAGGAGTGAGGAGGAATATGGAGGAGAAGTGAGGGGGAGGGGGAAGAGGAGGAGGAGGAAGAGGAGGAGGAATGTGAAGGAGGAGGAGGAAGAGGAGGAGAAGGAAGAGGAGGAGGAATGTGGAGGAGGAGGAGGAGGAATGTGGAGGAGAAGTGAGGGAGAGGAGGAAGAGGAGGAGGAGGAGGAAGAGGAGGTCTGTGCAGGAGAAATGAGGGGAAGGAGGAAGAGGAGGAGGAGGAGCAATGTGGAGGAGAAGTGAGGTGGAGGAGCAAGAGGAGGAAGAGAAGGAGTGTGGAGGGAAGAGGGAGAAGAAGGAGGAAGAGGAGGAGGAGGAGGAGTGTGGAGGAAGGAGGAGGAGTAGGAGGAGGAAGAGGAGGAGAGGGAGGAGGAAGAGGAGGATAAGAGGATAAATATTTAGGATAAGGAGGTGGAGGAGGAGGTAGGACTATGAAACATCATTACTGCAGGTAGAGTATCAATCTGGACACATTTGGCAATGAACAGCACCTGGTCCTTCAAGGTAACTGAGATAGAAGGAGAAAAAAACATTAAAAACCCTTTGGTCTGTTCAGTAGTCTGTCTGTGCTCGCCAGGCTAGATTGTATTGTACCTTAGTGTTCTGCAAGGGTTGGTCCAGTAAGTTAAGACTGAGTACAAGGAGGTGGTCTAGAGGGAATAAATCTGGTCTGGACTGTTGTCTAGAGGGAATACAGCTGGCCTAGAGGGAATACAGCTAGTCTAGAGGGAATACAGCTGGCCTAGAGGGAATACAGCTGGCCTAGAGGGGATATAGCTGGCCTAGAGGGAACACAGCTGGCCTAGAGGGAATACAGCTGGCCTAGAGGGAATACAGCTGGTCTAGAGGGAATACAGCTGGTCTAGAGGGAACACAGCTGGCCTAGAGGGAATACAGCTGGTCTAGAGGGAACACAGCTGGCCTATAGGGAATACAGCTGGTCTAGAGGGGATATAGCTGGCCTAGAGGGAATACAGCTGGTCTAGAGGGAACACAGCTGGCCTAGAGGGAATACAGCTGGTTTAGAGGGAACACAGCTGGCCTATAGGGAATACAGCTGGGCTATAGGGAATACAGCTGGTCTAGAGGGAATACAGCTGGCCTAGAGGGGATATAGCTGGTCTAGAGGGAATACAGCTGGCCTATAGGGAATACAGCTGGCCTAGAGGGAATACAGCTGGCCTAGAGGGAACACAGCTGGACTAGAGGTAACACAGCTAGTCTAGAGGGAATACAGCTGCCCTATAGGGAATACAGCTGGTCTAGAGGGAATACAGCTGGTCTAGAGGGAATACAGCTGGCCTAGAGGGAATACAGCTGGACTAGAGGGAACACAGCTGGCCTAGAGGGAATACAGCTGGACTAGAGGGAATACAGCTGGTCTAGAGGGAATACAGCTGGTCTAGAGGGAATACAGCTGGCCTAGAGGGAATACAGCTGGTCTAGAGGGAACACAGCTGGACTAGAGGGAATACAGCTAGTCTAGAGGGAATACAGCTGGCCTATAGGGAATACAGCTGGCCTAGAGGGAATACAGCTGGACTAGAGGTAACACAGCTAGTCTAGAGGGAATACAGCTGCCCTATAGGGAATACAGCTGGCCTAGAGGGAATACAGCTGGCCTATAGGCAATACAGCTGGCCTATAGGGAACACAGCTGGCCTAGAGGGGATATAGCTGGCCTAGAGGGAATACAGCTGGCCTAGAGGGAACACAGCTGGTCTAGAGGGAACACAGCTGGCCTAGAGGGTATACAGCTGGCCTAGAGGGAATGCAGCTGGCCTAGAGGGAATACAGCTGCCCTATAGGGAATACAGCTGGTCTAGAGGGAATACAGCTGGTCTAGAGGGAATACAGCTGGCCTAGAGGGAATACAGCTGGACTAGAGGGAACACAGCTGGCCTAGAGGGAATACAGCTGGACTAGAGGGAATACAGCTGGTATAGAGTGAATACAGCTGGTCTAGAGGGAATACAGCTGGTCTAGAGGGTATACAGCTGGTCTAGAGGGAACACAGCTGGCCTAGAGGGAATACAGCTGGCCTAGAGGGAATACAGCTGGCCTAGAGGGAATACAGCTGGTCTAGAGGGAATACAGCTGGCCTAGAGGGAACACAGCTGGCCTAGAGGGAATACAGCTGGCCTAGAGGGAATACAGCTGGTCTAGAGGGAATACAGCTGGTCTAGAGGGAATACAGCTGGACTAGAGGGAATACAGCTGGTCTAGAGGGAATACAGCTGGTCTAGAGGGAACACAGCTGTTCTAGAGGGAATACAGCTGGCCTAGAGGGAATACAGCTGGTCTAGAGGGAACACAGCTGGCCTAGAGGGAACACAGCTGGTCTAGAGGGGATATAGCTGGTCTAGAGGGAATACAGCTGGACTAGAGGGAATACAGCTGGTCTAGAGGGAATACAGCTGGTCTAGAGGGAATACAGCTGGCCTAGAGGGAATACAGCTGGCCTAGAGGGAATACAGCTGGACTAGAGGGAATACAGCTGGTCTAGAGGGAACACAGCTGGCCTAGAGGGAATAACAGTAGAGATGGACTGTGAGGAGGGCTGTCTAGAGATAATTACAGAGATGGACTATGAGGAGGGCTGTCTAGAGATA
The DNA here is from genome assembly GCF_057628025.1 of Oncorhynchus mykiss. NCBI lineage: Eukaryota > Metazoa > Chordata > Actinopteri > Salmoniformes > Salmonidae > Oncorhynchus > Oncorhynchus mykiss. Next base: position 54,921,405 of record NC_143043.1, on the reverse strand, counting down.
ATAACAGTAGAGATGGACTGCGAGGAGGGTTGTCTAGAGATAATAACAGTAGAGATGGACTGTGAGGAGGGCTGTCTAGAGATAATTACAGAGATGGACTATGAGGAGGGCTGTCTAGAGATAATAACAGTAGAGATGGACTGCGAGGAGGGTTGTCTAGAGATAATAACAGTAGAGATGGACTGTGAGGAGGGCTCTCTAGAGATAATAACAGTAGAGATGGACTGTGAGGAGGGCTGTCTAGAGATAATTACAGAGATGGACTATGAGGAGGGCTGTCTAGAGATAATAACAGTAGAGATGGACTGCGAGGAGGGTTGTCTAGAGATAATAACAGTAGAGATGGACTGTGAGGAGGGCTCTCTAGAGATAATAACAGTAGAGATGGACTGTGAGGAGGGCTGTCTAGAGATATTAACAGTAGAGATGGACTGTGAGGAGGGCTGTCTAGAGATAATAACAGTAGAGATGGACTGTGAGGAAAGCTGTCTAGAGATAATAACAGTAGAGATGGACTGTGAGGAGGGCTGTCTAGAGATAATAACAGTAGAGATGGTCAGGTCTCTGAATGTTTTGCCTGAGGCATACTATTACTAACCTACTCTTCTGACAATAGTAGTGCTGTTTAGCTCAACAATGCCGAAGATAGCTCAAGTCCTGCCAGCAACTCAATTAGCTAGGAGCAGCTTGGAGCAGCTGGGGCTCTGTGGGCTTACAGGAGATTGAAGCTGCACGCCATTATGTACCGAGCCTTAGCCACCCTTACTCCAAATACAGGGATACCCCTTATTTTGTTCACCCTCACATAGATCCCAAACGATCGAAGGGTAGACCTCTCATGTACCCCTAAATATGTGTGTGTGTCTGCTTGTGTGAGTGAGGGTCTTGGTGTGGTGGAGAGATGTATTAGAGAGATGAATGGAGAGATACATAGAGATGGATAGAGATGAATGGAGAGACGAATGGAGATGAATGGAGAGATGAATAGAGATGAATGGAAAGATGAATAGAGAGATGTATTGGAGAGATGTATTGGAGAGATGTATTGGAGAGATCAATAGAGATGAATGGAGATGAATAGAGAGATGAATAGAGATGAATAGAGAGATGAATAGAGATGAATAGAGATGAATAGAGATGAATAGAGATGAATAGAGAGATGTATTGGAGAGATTAATAGAGAGATGAATAGAATAGAGATGAATAGAGATGAATAGAGATGAATGGAGATGAATGGAGAGATGAATAGAGATGAATAGAGATGAATGGAGAGATGAATAAAGATGAATGGAGAGATGAATGGAGAGATGAATGGAGATGAATGGAGAGATGAATGGAGAGATGAATAGAGATGAATAGAGAGATGAATAGAGATGAATAGAAAGATGTATTGGAGAGATGAAGAGAGATGAATAGAGATGAATGGAGAGATGAATAGAGATGAATAGAGAGATGAATAGAGATGAATAGAGAGATGAATAGAGATGAATAGAAAGATGTATTGGAGAGATGAAGAGCGATGAATGGAGATGAATGGAGAGATGAATAGAGAAGAATGGAGAGATGAATAGAGAGATGAATAGAGATGAATAGAGAGATGAATAGAGATGAATAGAGATGAATAGAAAGATGTATTGGAGAGATGAAGAGAGATGAATGGAGATGAATGGAGAGATGAATAGAGAAGAATGGAGAGATGAATAGAGAGATGAATAGAGATGAATAGAGAGATTAATAGAGATGAATAGAGATGAATAGAGATATATGGAGAGATGAATAGAATAGAGATGAATAGAGATGAATGGAGAGATGAATGGAGAGATGAATAGAGATGAATAGAGAGATGAATAGAGATGAATAGAAAGATGTATTGGAGAGATAAAGAGAGATGAATGGAGATGAATGGAGAGATGAATAGAGAAGAATGGAGAGATGAATAGAGATGAATAGAAAGATGAATAGAGATGAATAGAGAGATGAATAGAGATGAATAGAGATGAATAGAGATGAATAGAGAGATGAATAGCGAGATGTATTGGAGAGATGAATAGAGATGAATAGAAAGATGAATAGAGATGAATAGAGAGATGAATAGAGATGAATAGAGATGAATAGAGATGAATAGAGAGATGAATAGCGAGATGTATTGGAGAGATGAATAGAGATGAATAGAAAGATGTATTGGAGAGATGAAGAGAGATGAATGGAGATGAATGGAGATGACTGGAGAGATGAATAGAGATGAATAGAGAGATGAATAGAGATGAATAGAGATGAATAGAGATGAATAGAGAGATGAATAGCGAGATGTATTGGAGAGATGAATAGAGATGAATAGAAAGATGAATAGAGATGAATAGAGAGATGAATAGAGATGAATAGAGATGAATAGAGATGAATAGAGAGATGAATAGCGAGATGTATTGGAGAGATGAATAGAGATGAATAGAAAGATGTATTGGAGAGATGAAGAGAGATGAATGGAGATGAATGGAGATGACTGGAGAGATGAATAGAGATGAATAGAGAGATGAATAGAAAGATGTATTGGAGAGATGAAGAGAGATGAATGGAGATGAATGGAGAGATGAATAGAGATGAATAGAGATGAATAGAGAGATGAATAGAGATGAATAGAGAGATGAATAGAGAGATGAATAGCGAGATGTATTGGAGAGATGAATAGAGTTGAATAGAGAGATGTATTGGAGAGATTTTTTAGAGCGATGCATGTTTTAGTGTGCAATGGGACAGAGCATTATCCGTCTACTAGGCCGATGGTAAGGCAATGTGTCCCAAATGGCACCCTATTCCCTATGTCGTGCACTACTTTAAAAGCACCCTATTCCCTAAATAGTGCACTACTTTAATAGCACCCTATTCCCTAAATAGTGCACTACTTTAATAGCACCCTATTCCCTATATAGTGCACTACTTTAATAGCACCCTATTCCCTATATAGTGCACTACTTTAATAGCACCCTATTCCCTACATAGTGCACTACTTTAATAGCACCCTATTCCCTAAATAGTGCACTACTTTAATAGCACCCTATTCCCTAAATAGTGCACTACCCTAATAGCACCATATTCCCTATATAGTGCACTACTTTAATAGCACCCTATTCCCTATATAGTGCACTACTTTAATAGCACCCTATTCCCTAAATAGTGCACTATTTAATAGCACCCTATTCCCTATATAGTGCTTTAATAGCACCCTATTCCCTATATAGTGCACTACTTTAATAGCACCCTATTCCCTAAATAGTGCACTACTTTAATAGCACCCTATTCCCTATATAGTGCACTACTTTAATAGCACCCAATTCCCTAAATAGTGCACTACTTTAATAGCACCCTATTCCCTATATAGTGCACTACTTTAATATGCACCCTATTCCCTAAATAGTGCACTACTTTAATAGCACCCTATTCCCTAAATAGTGCACTACTTTAATAGCAACCTATTCCCTAAATAGTGCACTACTTTAATAGCACCCTATTCCCTATATAGTGCACTACTTTAATATGCACCCTATTCCCTAAATAGTGCACTACTTTAATAGCACCCTATTCCCTAAATAGTGCACTACTTTAATAGCACCCTATTCCCTAAATAGTGCACTACTTTAATAGCACCCTATTCCCTAAATAGTGCACTACTTTAATAGCACCCTATTCCCTATATAGTGCACTACTTTAATAGCACCCTATTCCCTATATAGTGCACTACTTTAATAGCACCCTATTCCCTAAATAGTGCACTACTTTAATAGCACCCTATTCCCTAAATAGTGCACTACTTTAATAGCACCCTATTCCCTATATAGTGCACTACTTTAATAGCACCCTATTCCCTAAATAGTGCACTACTTTAATAGCACCCTATTCCCTATATAGTGCACTACTTTAATAGCACCCTATTCCCTATATAGTGCACTACTTTAATAGCACCCTATTCCCTAAATAGTGCACTACTTTAATAGCACCCTATTCCCTATATAGTGCACTACTTTAATATGCACCCTATTCCCTAAATAGTGCACTACTTTAATAGCACCCTATTCCCTATATAGTGCACTACTTTAATAGCACCCTATTCCCTATATAGTGCACTACTTTAATAGCACCCTATTCCCTAAATAGTGCACTATTTAATAGCACCCTATTCCCTATATAGTGCTTTAATAGCACCCTATTCCCTATATAGTGCACTACTTTAATAGCACCCAATTCCCTAAATAGTGCACTACTTTAATAGCACCCTATTCCCTAAATAGTGCACTACTTTAATAGCACCCTATTCCCTAAATAGTGCACTACTTTAATAGCACCCTATTCCCTATATAGTGCACTACTTTAATAGCACCCTATTCCCTAAATAGTGCACTACTTTAATAGCACCCTATTCCCTAAATAGTGCACTACTTTAATAGCACCCTATTCCCTAAATAGTGCACTACTTTAATAGCACCCTATTCCCTATATAGTGCACTACTTTAATAGCACCCTATTCCCTATATAGTGCACTACTTTAATAGCACCCTATTCCCTAAATAGTGCACTACTTTAATAGCACCCTATTCCCTAAATAGTGCACTACTTTAATAGCACCCTATTCCCTATATAGTGCACTACTTTAATAGCACCCTATTCCCTAAATAGTGCACTACTTTAATAGCACCCTATTCCCTAAATAGTGCACTACTTTAATAGCACCCTATTCCCTATATAGTGCACTACTTTAATAGCACCCTATTCCCTAAATAGTGCACTACTTTAATAGCACCCTATTCCCTATATAGTGCACTACTTTAATAGCACCCTATTCCCTATATAGTGCACTACTTTAATAGCACCCTATTCCCTAAATAGTGCACTACTTTAATAGCACCCTATTCCCTAAATAGTGCACTACCCTAATAGCACCATATTCCCTATATAGTGCACTACTTTAATAGCACCCTATTCCCTATATAGTGCACTACTTTAATAGCACCCTATTCCCTAAATAGTGCACTACTTTAATAGCACCCTATTCCCTATATAGTGCTTTAATAGCACCCTATTCCCTATATCGTGCACTACTTTAATAGCACCCTATTCCCTAAATAGTGCACTACTTTAATAGCACCCTATTCCCTATATAGTGCACTACTTTAATAGCACCCAATTCCCTAAATAGTGCACTACTTTAATAGCACCCTATTCCCTATATAGTGCACTACTTTAATATGCACCCTATTCCCTAAATAGTGCACTACTTTAATAGCACCCTATTCCCTAAATAGTGCACTACTTTAATAGCACCCTATTCCCTAAATAGTGCACTACTTTAATAGCACCCTATTCCCTATATAGTGCACTACTTTAATATGCACCCTATTCCCTAAATAGTGCACTACTTTAATAGCACCCTATTCCCTAAATAGTGCACTACTTTAATAGCACCCTATTCCCTATATAGTGCACTACTTTAATATGCACCCTATTCCCTAAATAGTGCACTACTTTAATAGCACCCTATTCCCTAAATAGTGCACTACTTTAATAGCACCCTATTCCCTATATAGTGCACTACTTTAATATGCACCCTATTCCCTAAATAGTGCACTACTTTAATAGCACCCTATTCCCTATATAGTGCACTACTTTAATAGCACCCTATTCCCTATATAGTGCACTACTTTATTATAAACAAGTATTTCCATGGAAAGATACCCTGAATGTAAATCAATCGTTTATTCCCAGCCGCTGCATTGAAAACACATAACTATTGGAGTGTCCGTGTCACGATGGATGACAAGTCCTGGAAAGCAGTGACAAGTGTAGTAAGGATCTGGTTCCAATAAGTTAGCCACAGACACTAACAAAACAGTCAACACAAGTTTATGAAAAGGAGGAGAAGACGGAGAAGTATTTCAGTACAGGATGAATCTTACGAAACGGCAGTGGTATAAAGTACTTAAAAATGAAATACTTTAAAGTACTAGTTAAGTCGTTTTTTTTTAGGAGTATCTGTACATTACTGTACTATTTATATTTTTGACAAGTTTTACTTTTAATTCACTACATTCCCTGACACCCAGAAGTACTCGTTAGATTTTGAATGCTTAGCAAGACAGGAAAATTGTCAAGAGAACAAAATTGTCAAGAGAACATCCGTGGTCATCCCTACTGCCTCTGACCTGGTGGACTCACTAAACAGAAAACATCCCTGGTCATCACTACTGCCTCTGATCTGGAGGACTCACTAAACAGAGAACGTCCCTGGTCATCTCTACTGCCTCTGATCTGGAGGACTCACTAAACAGAGAACATCCCTGGTCATCCCTACTGCCTCTGACCTGGTGGACTCACTAAACAGAAAACATCCCTGGTCATCCCTACTGCCTCTGATCTGGAGGACTCACTAAACAGAGAACATCCCTGGTCATCCCTACTGCCTCTGATCTGGAGGACTCACTAAACAGAGAACGTCCCTGGTCATCTCTACTGCCTCTGATCTGGTGGACTCACTAAACAGAGAACATCCCTGGTCATCCCTACTGCCTCTGATCTGGAGGACTCACTAAACAGAGAACGTCCCTGGTCATCTCTACTGCCTCTGATCTGGAGGACTGAGTGATGGAGTGCTTCCCTGGTTATCTGTAAATGATGTCTGAGTGATGGAGTGCTCCTCTGGCTGTCTGTAATGATGTCTGAGTGTTGGAGTGTTCCCCTGGCTATCTGTAATGATGTCTGAGTGTTGGAGTGTACCCCTGGCTATCTGTAATGATGTCTGAGTGTTGGAGTGTGCCCCTGGCGAGAGGAGCAGACTGGAGAGGGGGAGGACAGAGGAGGAGAGAGGAGAGAGGAAGAGTGGGGAGGAGGATGGGGGAAGATAGAGAAGGAGGAAGAAGAGGGGGGGAGAAGGGGGGGAAAGAGAGGAGGGTGAGGAGGAGGAGAGAGGAGAAGGGGGGTGGGGGGATGAGGAGGGGAAGGAGGAGGAGGAGGGGGAGGAGAGAGGAGGAGGGGGAGGAGAGAGGAGGAGGAGAGGAAGGAGGAGCGGGAGAATGTGAAGGAGAAGGAAAGCAGGAGTATTGCAGTACAGAAGGATGAATCTTGAACTCAGTTAGTGTGTTCTGAGCCTGAGGCTAACCTAGTTTCATTAGAGCACTGTGATCACAGCCTAGCTAGCAAATGTTTTGGTAAAACAGCAATAACAGTTCATTAAAAAAAAATAATGAAATGAAAAGTTTTTCATCATCCATCAACAGAGAGGGGAAAACACAGCAGCCTAGGAGGAAGTTAAACCATGATTACAGTAATTTTACAGTCTGTACGTATGACTATGGAGTTAAACCATGATTACAGTAATTTTACAGTCTGTACGTATGACTATGGAGTTAAACCATGATTACAGTAATTTTACAGTCTGTACGTATGACTATGATTACAGTAATTGTACAGTCTGTACGTATGACTATGGAGTTAAACCATGATTACAGTAATTTTACAGTCTGAATGTATGACTATGGAGTTAAACCATGATTACAGTAATTTTACAGTCTGTATGTATGACTATGGAGTTAAACCATGATTACAGTAATTGTACAGTCTGTACCTATGACTATGGAGTTAAACCATGATTACAGTAATTGTACAGTCTGTATGTAACAGAGCCCTGTTGGTTCAGCTGACCAGGGATGGATGCTGGGTCCTAACTCCTCACACACCCCTGACCCCTGACAGCTCACCCTCTCAGTTCCCACAGGGCAGCCTGGATCCTAGACCCTGGGTCACACTATAATATAACCTTTATTTAACGAGGTAAATCAATTAAGAACACATTTTTATTTACAAAAACGGCCTACACCTGGATGACGCTGGGCAAATTGTGCACCGCCCTACGGGGACTCCCCATCGCGGTCGGATGTGATACCTGGATTCGAACCAGGGGACTGTAGTGACGCCTCTTGCCGATGATATGCAGTGCCTTAGTCCACTGCGCCACTCGGGAGTCGTGGGTTTTGATTCCAGCATGGGGCCATATATAGTAAATATATAGACCTGACTGACCCCATGGGATGGCTCAGTGGGTTAACAGAGCAAGTTATTGTGGTCAAAGTAATGGGTATGGAAGAGGAGATGAACACCTTGGTTTTATCTCAGTTCACACATAATCACTCCCGTCATGTTATACAGCATAGGTATTAAAATAGCAAATGTGTATCGTTTCATTGTTGCATTCCAATAGACAAAATCTTTGTTCTTGTGTCGTCTAGGTACTCTTTCGGATAAAGTGTGAGGAAGAGGAAGGTGTGAATGAATGCAGCTTCCTGTCTGTCTGTGTCTACCTTATATAGTCAGCCTGGTTCCGCTCTCCTTTCCTCCGAAGCAGTAGAAATAGCATCAGAATGGTTTTAATCTGAATTCCTGCCCGGCTGGCTGTAGACGGGAGGTATCACCTCTGAGAGGAGAGGGAATGCCGGAAGGTCAGCACCTGTTGAGAATACTGTCTTCAGCTTTGAAGTGGAGAGACACCAATTCTCACAATCCACCCTGCTTTAAATGCCACCGAAAGACCCAGAAACACAGACCAAAGGGCTCTGTCTGAAACTGCACCCTATTCCACAATACAGTAACCAGGGCTCTACTGAAGAGTAGTGAACTATAAAAGGAAATAGAATGCCATTTGGGGTATTAGTGCAGTGAAAAGGGAAGGCTTGTTGCTCTGATGAGGAAGCTAGACAACAGTTCTCTTTCTAAGGAGCTAGACAGTGGTTCTCTTTCTAAGGAGCTAGACAACAGTTCTCTTTCTAAGGAGCTAGACAGCGGTTCTCTTTCTAAGGAGCTAGACAGTGGTTCTCTTATTAAGGAGCTAGACAGCGGTTCTCTTTCTAAGGAGCTAGACAGCGGTTCTCTTTCTAAGGAGCTAGACAGTGGTTCTCTTATTAAGGAGCTAGACAGTGGTTCTCTTTCTAAGGAGCTAGACAGTGGTTCTCTTTCTAAGGAGCTAGACAGCAGTTCTCTTTCTAAGGAGCTAGACAGCGGTTCTAAGGAGCTAGACAGCGGTTCTCTTTCTAAGGAGCTAGACAGTGGTTCTCTTATTAAGGAGCTAGACAGTGGTTCTCTTTCTAAGGAGCTAGACAGCAGTTCTCTTTCTAAGGAGCTAGACAGCGGTTCTAAGGAGCTAGACAGCAGTTCTCTTTCTAAGGAGCTAGACAGCGGTTCTTTTTTCAAGGAGCTAGACAGTGGTTCTAAGGAGCTAGACAGTGGTTCTCTTTCTAAGGAGCTAGACAGCGGTTCTCTTTCTAAGGAGCTAGACAGCGGTTCTCTTTCTAAGGAGCTAGACAGTGGTTCTCTTTCTAAGGAGTTAGACAGTGGTTCTCTTTCTAAGGAGTTAGACAGTGGTTCCAAGGAGGTAGACAGTGGTTCTAAGGAGCAAGACAGTGGTTCTAAGGAGCTAGACAGTGGTTCAATTTCTAAGGAGCTAGACAGTGGTTCTCTTTCTAAGGAGTTAGACAGTGGTTCTCTTTCTAAGGAGTTAGACAGTGGTTCCAAGGAGGTAGACAGTGGTTCTAAGGAGCAAGACAGTGGTTCTAAGGAGCTAGACAGTGGTTCAATTTCTAAGGAGCTAGACAGTGGTTCTCTTTCTAAGAAGCTAGACAGCGGTTCTCTTTCTAAGGAGCTAGACAGCGGTTCTCTTTCTAAGGAGCTAGACAGTGGTTCTCTTTCTAAGGAGTTAGACAGTGGTTCTCTTTCTAAGGAGTTAGACAGTGGTTCCAAGGAGGTAGACAGTGGTTCTAAGGAGCAAGACAGTGATTCTAAGGAGCTAGACAGCGGTTCTCTTTCTAAGGAGCTAGACAGTGGTTCTCTTTCTAAGGAGTTAGACAGTGGTTCTCTTTCTAAGGAGTTAGACAGTGGTTCCAAGGAGGTAGACAGTGGTTCTAAGGAGCAAGACAGTGGTTCTAAGGAGCTAGACAGTGGTTAAATTTCTAAGGAGCTAGACAGTGTTTCTCTTTCTAAGGAGCTAGACAGCGGTTCTCTTTCTAAGGAGCTAGACAGCGGTTCTCTTTCTAAGGAGCTAGACAGTGGTTCTCTTTCTAAGGAGTTAGACAGTGGTTCTCTTTCTAAGGAGTTAGACAGTGGTTCCAAGGAGGTAGACAGTGGTTCTAAGGAGCAAGACAGTGTTTCTAAGGAGCTAGACAGTGGTTCAATTTCTAAGGAGCTAGACAGTGTTTCTCTTTCTAAGGAGCTAGAGAGTGGTTCTAAGGAGCTAGACAGTGGTTCTAAGGAGCTAGACAGTGGTTATAAGGAGCTAGACAGTGGTTCTCTTTCTAAGGAGTTAGACAGTGGTTCTAAGGAGCTAGACAGTGGTTCTCTTTCTAAGGAGCTAGACAGTGGTTCTAAGGAGCTAGACAGTGGTTCTCTTTCTAAGGAGTTAGACAGTGAAAGTATTGATGAATTAACGTGGTCTTCCCGGCTGACCCAGGAACGTATATTTCCCTTTTACCGTCTTCTACCTGCCTGACTGTCTTTGTCTGTATTCCAAATGGCCCAGAGCTCTGGTGTACTATCAAGGGAGTAGGGTGCGGAATGCATCCTCTGTCTGACTGTCTTTTTCTATATTCCAAATGGCCCAGAGCTCTGGTGTACTATCAAGGGAGTAGGGTGCGGAATGCATCCTCTGTCTGACTGTCAAGGGGAGCTGGTGGTGAACAGGAAGTGGAGGCTTGGTGGTGAACAGGAAGTGGAGGCCTGGTGGTGAACAGGAAGTGGAGGCCTGGTAGTGAACAGGAGGAGGAGGCCAGCTGGTGAACAGGAGGTGGAGGCCTGGTAGTGAACAGGAAGTGGAGGCCTGGTGGTGAACAGGAAGTGGAGGCCTGGTAGTGAACAGGAAGTGGAGGCCTAGTGGGGAAAAGGAGCCTGATGTGTTAAATGAGCTTTCTACTAATGAGAGTCACGCTTGTGCTCTTCTAGGAATAGGTTGGGTGAGAGAAACTTGTCTGTGTAACAGGGTTTATAATTCACATCTAATCAGACCTGATGAACTGAATACCTGAAGAACTGAAGACCTGAGGATCTGAAGACCTGAGGGCCTGAGGAACTGAAGACCTGAGGGCCTGAGGAACTGAAGACCTGAGGGCCTGAGGAACTGAAGACCTGAGGACCTGAGGAACTGAATACCGGAGGACCCGAGGAACTGAATACCTGATGACCTGAGGAACTGAATACCTGATGACCTGAGGAACTGAATACCGGAGGACCTGAATACCTGAGTACCTGAGGACTCGAGGACCCGAAGACCCGAGAACTCGCTTGCAACATACACACATACAGACATGCACAGAGGCACGTGCACGCACACACACACATGGTAACAGTGGCTCTGTCTGACGCACACACACACACACACACACACACACACACACACACACACACACACACACACACACACACACACACACAGCCAATATCTAAGAAAAACAAATCCTTTGAAATGTTTATAGAGTCTGTGTGGCGATAATAAAAAACAACACAGCCAAACTTGATATGCTGTACCAGACCGGTCTTCATGAATTAACATTGAGTGACGCTGTAAGCTAACACAATCACACTTGTGTGTACATTTTCTAAGTGAGTGAGAGGGAGAAAAAAAGAGAGAAAGAGAAAAAAGAGAGGGAGAACAAGAGAGAAAGAAAGGAGAGAGAGAGAGAGAGATAGAGAGAGAGACTGAGAGAGAGAGAGAGAGAGAGAGAGAGAGAGAGAGAGACAGAGAGAGAGAGACAGAGAGAGAGAGAGAGAGAGACAGAGAGAGAGAGAGATAGAGAGAGAGACTGAGAGAGAGAGAGAGAGAGAGAGAGAGAGAGAGAGACAGAGAGAGAGACAGAGAGAGAGACTGAGAGAGAGAGAGACAGAGAGAGAGAGAGAGCGACAGACTGGGTGAAGAGGGCCAAACTAGCACAGATGGTGTGTGCCGGTTGCCAGGGTAACATCGAAAGACAGAACTCTGCTCACATCATATGTGGTCCGTTTAGTTTACCCACCCCGTCATAACCACCACTACACTCACTGTAAAAACGTCATCTCTATACACAACACTGTGTAAATCATACCTCATATCTTTCTACATATTCCAGCCTAACAGTCACATCCTGTGGTAATGTGATAAGTGGAAGGGGGTTGTTTTGAGGCCACGATAGCATAGTGTTGACTGCAGACCAGAAACCTTCTTTTCAATCATTTACTTCGAATGAAAATGAAGTTTCCTCTGTTGATACTTGAAAAAAAGGCATTGTGAATAAAGATCAAACTGCTACAGTATACAGGCCCAAGTCAGAGGGTATGATAGAAACTGTCCCAAAATGTCCAATTCACCTCAGACTCAGTGGAGGCTGGTGAGGGGAGGACGGCTCATAATAATGGCTGGAACGGAAGCGAATGGAACGGCATCAAACACAGGGAAACCATGGAAACCATGTGATTGATTTATTTGATCCCATTCCACGGATTCCGTTCCAGTCATTACCACTAGCACCGTCCTCCACAAATGAAGGTGTCACCAACCTCCTGTGGTTAAACTGATTGAGCGACAGCATTCTAGACGTCCAATTCCCCTCAGTTAGACTGATTGAGCTATTCAAGACATTCAATACTAGAGAGGAACACAAGTTGAAATGTTGTAAGCTGGTTGTAATGCTGTCAGACAACTTTGCCTGCTGGGAATTCTACAGAACCAAAGGGCAAGGAAGCCCCAAAACATCCACATCTAGTTGGCACGTCTGATTAAACTGTTCTAGAAATTCACTTCTAGAGATGAAAAGCATAAGGGATACAACTACATCTAGTAACCTCCTATGATCTGCTATGGCCTCTTATGATCTGCTAAGATCTGCTATGACCTCTTATGATCTGCTATGATCTGCTATGGTCTACTATGACCTCTTATGATCTGCTATGATCTCCTATGGTCTGCTATGACCTCTTATGATCTGCTATGATCTGCTATGACCACTTATGATCTGCTATGATCTCCTATGGTCTGCTATGACCTCTTATGATCGGCTATGACCTCTTATGATCTGCTATGATCTCCTATGGTCTGCTATGACCTCTTATGATCTGCTATGATCTCCTATGATCTGCTATGATCTCTTATGATCTGCTAGTAACCTCCTATGATCTGCCATGACCTCTTATGATCTGCTATGATCTCCTATGGTCTGCTATGACCTCTTATGATCTGCTAGGACCTCTTATGATCTGCTATGATCTCCTATGGTCTGCTATGACCTCTTATGATCTACTATGACCTCTTATGATCTGCTATGATCTCCTATGGTCTGCTATGACCTCTTATGATCTGCTATGATCTCCTATGATCTGCTATGACCTCTTATGATCTGCTATGATCTCCTATGATCTGCTATGACCTCTTATGATCTGCTATGATCTTCTTTGGTCTGCTATGACCTCTTATGATATGCTATGACCTCCTATGATCTGCTATGACCTCTTATGATCTGCTATGATCTCCTATGGTCTGCTATGACCTATGATCTGCTATGATCTCTTATGATCTGCTATGATCTCCTATGGTCTGCTATGACCTCGTATGGTCTGCTATGACCTCGTATGATATGCTATGATCTTCTTTGATCTGCTATGACCTATGATCTGCTATGATCTCTTATGATCTGCAATGATCTCATATGATCTGCTATGACCTTTTATGATATGCTATGATCTGCTATGACCTCTTATGATATGCTATGATCTGCTATGACTTCTTATGATCTCCTTTGATCTCCTATAATCTGTTATGATTTGCTATGATCTCCTATTATCTGCTATGACCTCCATTCAAACTCTATTCAAACTCCATTCAAACTCCATTCAAAATCTGCATTCAAACTCTGTTCAAACTTAATTCAAAATCTCCCATTCAAAATCTCCATTCAAAATCTCCAT